>NC_046661.1:78374840-78378564 GCF_010883055.1 Belonocnema kinseyi | reverse complement strand
AAAAGCGCACTTTCTGAATCAAGAAATTAGATATGCAAACATAAATATCTTATAAAATAAATATAATATTTAAAAAAATACTGAAAAGTACAATTTTCAATTATTTAAAAAAATTTTTGATATAACATTTCCAAAACAAACTTATTTAAACTAACCACTTTCAAAATAAATCAGTTCTACATTTTGTACAATCATAATTCAATAAATTCAAAAATGAGTTTGTAATTAATTAGGGAAAAATTAGAGAAACTTCAAAAGAATTCGATCAAATGCCTCCAAATTTAGGGTGAGTTTTAAAGAGTTCAAGATGAATGAAATAAAAACTTTATCGAATTAATAGAATTGAGTAAATTTAGAATAATGTAAACAAATTTAGGATAAACTAAAAATAATTTAGGGTGAATTCAAAATGAATTGCAAAAAATATTTTCAAATTTTTTTAAACGGGACAATGAAATTTCGTCTGTTTTAATACAAATGCAAGTTACGAATTATAATAATATACATTTATGGAAATGATATAAAATTTCAGGTATAAACTCGAGTGCGAACCACGAAATACGTGATGAGAATGTGTTCGTTAAAGCCGACGGAGCTTTAACAAAAGAGAATTTACAATCATTAAATTACTGTTGTCGATACTTCTACCTTTAGTTTTAAATAGTCCGTGCAGAAAAGTCGAGCGCGTAGCTCAAGATAAATATACTGTCGAGCGCGAGAACCAACAGTTGCACGCTCCAGACGCGCTCAAACTTGCGAGCGCAGCGAGCCGCGCGCGTATTTTCCCTGTTTTGAGATCATTTCAGGCTGTGTAGTCTTCTTTTCCATTTTTTTTCCATTTTCAGTAAGTTGATAATTCTCTGAATAAAAAAGCTTTTTCATAAAAAGATATTGTTTTTTAAATTATTGGTTTGCAAAAGTTTTAGTTAAGTAGGTATTAAATGAATTTGTTATTTTCTATTATTACAAATAAAATATTCAAATACTTATTGAAATTTTTGAATACTTTAAAATAATTACCTTAAGAAAATGTGGCATAAAAGCCAAGAGCGACTACGAACATAAATTATAATACATAATCTGTCAGTATCAGTTGCCATTATTGCGCATTCGATAGAGCAAAATCGAATGCATTGTGCTTAATTAATTACAAACGATGATTGTTGTGAGTTCTAATGTCATAGGAACAATTATAAACTCGAGGTCTTCATTTTCAATTTTATGGGAAAATGATTATACCATACACACTATTTCAAAGGTAAAATAAAGATTTTTCTATTGAGAAATTGCTCTTTATATCTATTATTATTCAAAAACACACATAAAACTATTTTCATTTTATCATATTCAATTTATAATTTATCTCTTCAGCTTAAAAAATTAATTCTGTGAAATTTCGATAGTACTTAATCCTAAATCTGATTTATAAGTTTATATATACAGTTGAATTTTCAAAGGAAAATATGGAACCAAATTGTTGAACTTTTAAGCTAAAGAGATGAATTTAAAAAATTTTTACTTTTACCCAAATAGTTCAATTGTCAACAAAACAGTCGATTTTATAATAAAAAAGATTAAACTTTATTCAAAAACAGTTACATATCCTGACCAATAGTTAAATTTCTCTCCAAATAGTTAAACTTTTAACCAAAACAGATAAGTTATCAACAGAATAAAAAATAATAGTTGTATTTTTAACAAGAACAATATTAAATTTTGACTACAAGAAATTAATTTAAAAAAGACCAATTTTCCACCACAAAGATACATTTTCTACCAAAAAGCATGAATTTTAAACTAAGAGAGATAAATTTTCAATCAAACAAGGTGAAACGACGAATTTTTTAGAAAATAGTTGAATTTTCAACGAAAAGATCAATTTTGGACAAAAAATTGAATCGTTAATATTTCAACATAAAAACAGAAGAGTTGAATTTCTCACCAAATAGTTAACATTCAACCTACAAAGATGAAATTCTCAACAAAATAAAAAATGAGAGTTGCATTTTAAATAAGAAATATATGAAATTTCTACTAAAAGAGGTGTATGAAAAAAGACGATTTTTTAACCAAGAAGATTAATTTTCTACTAAAAAAGATGAATTTACAAAAAAATAGTTGAATTTTCAACTAGAAGAGATCAATTTTCAACCCAAGAAGATGAAGCTTACACCATAAATCGATACATTTCCAAGAGAGTTGAATTCTCAACAAAAAGATACATTTTCAACGATAAATGTAATACTTTCATTTTAACTGACAAAAATAATTTTGAAGCAAATTGTTGAATTTTCAACTGAGTTTACAACTTTCAACTGAATTTACAACCCAAAAAGACAAATTTGAGCAAAATATATGAATTTTCAAACAAGCAGTTTGATTTTCAAGTGAAAAGGATAGATTTTCAACCGAAAATAGAAAGTTAAACCTCAAAGTGCACACATGGTAAAATTCACGGTAAAGTACATCGTGGGTGTTCAATACCCCAGCGTATTTAATCATGTATTGTTTAACCGTATTGAATATTTTGTCATAATAAAATTATCCAAAATAGTTGAAGATATCTTTTATAAGGTAGAGTTGATTTTATAGCCTCTTATTTATTTTAAGTTTGTTTAAAAAATTATTGAAAAAACAGTGAAAAATGTTTTTTTTTTACTTAAAAATTCATAACTCACGCAATTTTAATTATTTTAATCTGAAAAGGTGTGACTGTACTTTTGAAATAGTGTACTTTCATAACAAAAATATTGCAACATGGGTGCTTCCAAAAAATATATTAATTTGCACAGCTGAAAAAGCAATTTTATGATAAAATTATGAATCAGATTTTTTGCTTTTGAATCGATTTATTATCATAAAAATTGAACTTTCAAGAAAAAAGAAGAACTTTCTATAAAATAGTTGAATTTAAAAAAAGTTAATTTTCAACCAAACAGTTGCATTTTTAACCAAAAAGAGGACATTTTCAAACAAAGAAGATTATAGCTTTTTAACAAGAAAGACTAATTTTTAACTTAAAAAAATCAATTTTCATCCAAAAAAGTAAGTTACATCTTCAGTTTAAAAAACTGATTTTAAACAAACAAAAATTTTCAACAAAATAGTTAAAGTTTCAACCAAAGAAATGAATTTCCAACAAAAAAGAAATCAATTTTTAACGCAGTAGTTCAACTTTTATCCAAGTAGCTGAATTTTCAATTAAAAAGAATAATTTTTAACAAAACAGTTCAAACTTCCACCAAAAAGATGAGTTTTCAAAAACAAAAATTGTAATAGTAGATATTTCAACAAAAAAGTTTCATTTTTAATGGAAAAAGTCGAATTCAATCAAAAAAGACGAATTTACGAAAAAAAATTGAACCCTTAATCAAAGAAAATTAATTTTCAACCAAACAGTTGCATTTTTATAAAAAAATTTGAAACTTCTATTAAAATCAATGAATTTTTTAATAAAAAATACGAAATTAAAAAAAAGTTCAATTTTCCACTGGAAAGACGAATTTAACCCATACGTGCACGCACCCTTTGGTTTCACATTTGTACACGCGGACGGCACTTAGTACCGCTCTTGCATTTTCGACACTGTTTGCAAGCGCGGTACTAGTAAAGTTACGCCAACGATTTGAAATTGGTGTGTAAGATCAATAGACCATGTATAACAGCCAGTAGGAAGTTTTTATTGACCTAAAAAAGTAAGGTGTAGTACCCACTACATTACCAT
>NC_046661.1:78373592-78374740 GCF_010883055.1 Belonocnema kinseyi | reverse complement strand
ATTGAAAATTGTACTTTTCAGTATTTTTTTAAATATTATATTTATTTTATAAGATATTTATGTTTGCATATCTAATTTCTTGATTCAGAAAGTGCGCTTTTAATACTATGAATCGAAATTTTTGTTTATTTTTCATGTTTTTAATTTGAAAATATAATATATGAATATTTTAATTTGCCTAGTGCCGTTTCTCCAAACAGTCAATTTAATTATTTATAATGTTATTTTTTACGATTAAAACGAAAACCACGCGTTTTATCAAGAAATTATTTCAAAAATTTTTTTTATTTTTTGGGTTAAACCACCTTTCTTTTATATCTTGTGTCATTTTACCAAAAATGATTTTTTTTAATGTTGTTATTCACGATTAAAATAAAAACTACTATTCGTATAAAAAAGCCACTAATAAAAATTGTTGTTCTCTACTCTCGGTAAAAAAATGTTATCTATTTATTTTTTCTTAGCTTGTGCCATGTGTCGAAAAATTTAAGTTTTGTATTTTCACTGTTTTTTTATAAATAAAACACAAACTACATGTCCTATAAAAAAGTGATTAATAACAAATTTGTAGATATTTTTGAGTGCATAGTTTGACAACAAAATACAATTTTTTATTACTTTTTGTTTGATCAAAATTTGAATGATCAATTTTTCGAAAAAATTCAAAAAGTTGTTATGATAATCTTGTAGGGCTTTCGAAAATGAACATTTTACTTTCCAAGTGCTATGAACAAGGGTACAGAGAATTTTTGAATCATGAAAAAATGTGGTCTAAAAACCTTTCAAAATACGCTCACTTTTACAATTTTTATCCAAAATGGCTGACCAACGAACTTGGCATTTAGCTTAGGTCACTAAAAGAGTGTATCAAAGGCCAATCTAATAGATTATTTTGTTCAAAAGTTATCGTGCTCATAGACAGACAGGCACATTCGTAAAAACCTGTTTTTCGGATTCAAGGGGTCTCAAAACGTGAATTTTTGACAAGAACTGGTAGGGGGGTCAAATTTTACACAAATCTAATACCTTCTCTGATGAGAATGTATTACGAGGGTAGTTCAATAAGTCCTTAGAATGACCAACACATGGCGCGCAAATCGCTCCAAATCATCTGTTTTCAGTCAGCACCACTCCCGACTAGATATATG
>NC_046661.1:78313454-78373492 GCF_010883055.1 Belonocnema kinseyi | reverse complement strand
CATTCGGTTTCGCTGTTAGTATCAATTTCCAACTGGCAGTGGTCACATGTGATTTGGCAAAGCTTTCATGCTGTTCATTTGATGGTTGAGACAGAATATTGGTGGCGCTCAAGTCGCCTCTGGACGTGGTTGCCACGGAAATTGAAGTTTTTCAAAAGTGCGGTACGGAGTGCCGCTGCACGTGCACGTATGGGTTAAGAAAACAACAGATGATTTTTCAACCAAGTAGTTAAATTTTCAAACAAAAAGAACCGATTTTTTTAGAAGACAGTTTTAGTTTAATCAAAAAGATAAATTCTCGACGAAAAATGTAATATTCGATATTTCAACAAAAAGAACGCATTTTCAACCAAACAGTTAAATTGTCAACATAATACTTGAATTTTTAACGAAATTGTTAAATTTTTAAGCCAATTAGACAATTTTTCTTCAAAATGCATGAATCTTTAAACAAATTTTTTCATTTTTAACTTAAAAAGATACATTTTCTACCAAAAATAAAAAAGTTAAGATTTCAATAAAAAAGTAAACTTTCAATCAAACAGATGCTTTTTTTGACAAAAAAAAAGGAAATTTTCGAACCAAGAAGATTATTTTTCTACCAAGAAAGACAAATTTTCAACTATAAAAGTTTAATTTTCAAGAAAAAAAGAAAAGTTATTTTTTCAGTTTAAAAGCTAATTTCAATAAAATAAAGAAAACGAATTTTCAGCAAAATAGTTAAATTTTCAATTAAAAAGATCAATTTTCAAATAAAAAAGAAAAAGGATTTTCAACTAAAAATGAACTTTCTACTCAAACATATGCAAATTTGAAAAAAACGAATTATCAGCCAAATAACACAATTTTTAACTATTAACATAATCGTCAGATTAGAATTTCAAATTTATTACCCTTACAGTTATTTAAAGTGCCTCTTATAGATATTCCCTAATGTTTGCAAGATTTTTTGCTAAAAATCGCGGATTTTTTCCTAACCTACGGCCACCCACTCAGCGCTTGTGTCAATTTAACCAATATTAATTTTTAAACCAACAGCACTATTCGTGCCACTCATAAGAATCCACCCTCAAAATTTTAACAAAAAATGTGCCTTTTTCCCACTTTTATTCCATATTTAACTTTCGAGTCGACACCACACATCCTTCCACCTCGAATATTAAATTTCGAATAATTTTATCAAAAAACAACGAAATTGTCTCATTTTTGGCAGGGTGAATTACTTCGATAGCACAAACAGTTTTAGCATCTCAGAACTGATTTTTTCTAAACGAAATAAATTGAGGGATGGGGTACTTTAAAAAGAAGGAACGGACCTGAACCGGCCGGCGCCCGGCAAGTCAGAGCCAGAGCGCCAGATCTTGCCTTGCAGTTGCAGGAGTTACAGACTTTCAGGCAGTCTGGAGACGGCCGTGAACATGAATACGATTGAGGCCGACTCGTATTATGACGGTTTTCGAACCTTCGAGTGGCTCGCAGATTTCATCAATCTTCCAATTGACCAGGTGAGCTGTCAACATTTTTCCCCCTCAAATTTTCATTGACGATTCAAAACCAGCTTTTTAGATCTTTCTGCGTAGAATTTTTTTTCTTGTCGGGAATTATTGCATCCTGACTTGGAGCAACCTACCTACATAATAAACCCACATAGCTTCACCCATAGCGATTTTTTTCCTAGCAAAATAGAGGGAGGCGGAGGGTCAAAGAAATTCCGTTAGTCAAGCCTGTCAAACTATCGGTTTCTTCAGGCTACAAAATTCACGTACCTTCTAATTCTAATATTACGAACTTGATTTAATCCTGATTTCTATTTTATTTATTTCCTTTCTTCATTTTAACGGTATATTTACAGTAGCATTTTGCAGATAAAGATGCGGTTTTCTTTGTTCAAAAAATTAAAAAATGCTCAAATAAAATTTCAAATAATAAAATAATGAAGCAAAATTGCTTGTCTAGTTTCTACTGTATTTATTTTTTATTTAAATCAGGAGTAAAAGCGCGCGTTTTTTGTGTTATTTAGAGTAGCATCTCGCAGGTCAACATAGTGTTTTTTTATGTAATAAAAAAATGTGAATAATAAAGCAGAGTTGCTTGCCTAATTTAGTAGTTTCTACTTTATTTATTTTTAACTACAAAAAAACGCACTTTCTTCTGCTATATTTAAAGTAGCACCTTGCAGATAATAATACGTCTTCTTTTTGGTTGAATAACTATAGAAAAAAAGCGCGCGTTATTCTAATATATTTTCAGTCGCATCTGGCAGATTGAAATGCGTTTATTGTTGTTTAAATAACTAAACAAATTTTAATAAATCTTAAAAAAAATACAATATTGAAGAAGAATTTCTTGCCTAGTTTCTAATTTATTTTTAATGGGGAATAAAAGAGCGTGTTATTTTAATAAATTTACAGTAGCTCCTAGCAGATTAAAATGCGTTTTTTGTTGTCTAAATAACTAAAAAAAAGTCAACATTTTTTAAAAATATTAAATAATTAAGCAGAAGTTCTTGCCTAGTTTCTACTTTATTTATTTTATTGAAAATATGAGTAAAAGCTCGCGTTTTTTTGGTAAATGTACAGTAGCATCTTGCAAGTCAAAATAGTGCTTTTTGGTTTAATAACGAAAAAACGTAAAAAAATTTAAACAATAAAGCACAGTTGCTTGCCTATTTTCATTTTATTTTCGCTGTTTTATTTGTTTTTAATCAGAAAAAACGCGATTTCTTTTAGTATATTTACTGTAGCATCTCGCGGATAAAAAAATATATTTTTTAAAAAACTAAAAAAATTGTAAACAAATATTTTCCAAAATGAAAAAAATAAATTTTAGAATTGCTTGCCTAGTTTCTAGTATATTTATTTTTACATAAAAATAGTAAAAGCGCGCGTTCTTTTAGTATATTTACTATAGCATCTCGCATAAATTGGGTAGGTTTTGGAAATCTGAGTCACTTTTTGTTTAAACTCTTTTTTTAAATTTCATTATTTATTCACAAAAAAATGATAAATTCATTTTTAGCCTTCCTTAGCAAAAGAAATTTTTTGCGTCATGCAGTTTTTGCGTACGACGAACCGTTTGCAATGTAGAGCGTTACAAATAAATGATTTTTTAACCAAATTTCCATATTTCTACAGGATAGATCTCTCGAAAGGAAAAAGAAATCTTCCGATCGAATAAAAACTTATCTCCGTAAATTGTTGTTAAAAAGTTGCTTTATTGATTAAAAAATCATCCAGACCATACAGTGTCATAATATTTCATAAAATTGTTGCGAAACCTTTATTTTTCATTAATAACATAATTTATTTTTCATAAATAAAAAATATGTTTTCTTAATAATACTTGACACATGATTAAACTTTTTGCTTTTGTGATGTTTTCTCGTACGAGGAGCTATTATTTATTTATGGCATTATAAAAATAATAAACAAAAATTTCAACAAAATTTCTTCAAGAATTTAAATATCGAAGCCAAATATTGAATGCAAATATTGAAAATAAAAAATAAAATAAATATTAAATGAATAATGATAATAATATATTTACTGTAGCATCTTGCAGATAAAAATACGTTTTTTATGTTCTAATAACCAAAAAAAGCTTTAAAAATAAAAAAATTTCAAATAACGAAACAGAATTGCTTGTCTAGCTTAAAAATCTATAATTTATGTGTTGAAAATAATAATAAATAATAATAAATTAAATAATAATACTTCTTTAGGGGTTTAACTGTCTCCAGATTTTCATTAAAATAATAACTTTTCTTTCTGTGCCTACATTTTCTTCAAACTATTTTTATTTTTAACTAATAAATTTTTTTCCATTTATTGATTTCGAATCCTTCGGTATTTTCATCTCCTTTATATGTTTATTCTCTGTTGCTTTTACGTTAATTTTTAAATCTAAAAAAAGATTTGTGCTTTGGAATTTCCTGCCGAGTCTCTACTTTATTTATTTTTAACTAGAAGTGAAGTCTTCTAGGAATCTGGATTTTTATTTACAAACATTAAAAATATAAACACTTTAGAAATCCATTATCAAACAAATTTTTTAATTTTAATTTAATTTTGAAAGAATAATTAATGACTCCGTATTTAAAGCGCTTGAAATTCAAAAATACATAGTGAACTTGACTTTGAAACATTAAAATTAGTTAAAAAATTTTTATTTTCAGCTTTATTCGCTTTGAAGTGAAAATTACTTTTAATTAAAAATTTTTCAGTTTTAAGCGCCTTTTATGAAAAACAATACAATTTCAATTTCTTTCTATTTTAAATGATCAAGTTTTGAAAATGCGAATGTGAAAATATTCAATTGTTAACGTTTTGAAATTGTTCTAGTTTCGAAAGTTTTATCTGAAATTGTTCAATTTTGAGATGCTTCAATTCAAAACAAAATTTATCAATTTTTAATGCATTGAATTAGAAACCGCACCATACCGCAGATCAAAACACGGTTTTTTGTTTTATTTAAATTTAAAACAATTTTGCAATCCATTTATACCTAATTATAATGTTTTTTTTATTTTAGAAAAGTATACCTGGTTAATTTTACTGTTAAAGTATAATTTTTTAATGTAATAAAATTTTAAATTCTATAATTTCAGTTTTTAATTTCAATTCGTCAAATTTTAATCGCTTCGAATTTAAAACTATTTTCAATTCAAAATTTTCCTGTTTGAATCGTTTAAAAATACACGCACACACATACACATATATATAATTTATTTATTTTAATGTATTAAATAATAAATAAACAAATAAAAAAATTCTAGCTTTTTATTTCCTAACATCAAGAGTATAAATTATTTAAAAATCTATGTTTAAAGAAACTTTTTAATATTAAATTTTAAACATTTTTGAAACAATAATTAATAATTTAGAATTGAAAGATTGTAAAATTTAAACAAAGTTATTGAACGATTTATACTTAATGATAATTTTTTATTCCAGAAAAATTTCTAAAATAAGTCAATAATCTTCAAATATATTTATTTTTAAAAAATGCTTTAAACTCAATTGCTTTTTCATTCTTTAATCGTTTACACAAACTCGATTTATTATTTTATTTGTAGGAAAGTAAAAATGGTTAGTTAAATATTTTGAAATGTTCTTTTTCCTTGTAAAATTATAGTACAATTAAAAACTGAATGTCGTGACATAAGGAAAGTTTTTTTTGAAAAAGTTAACTATTTTTATATATATTTAAAAAGTAGAATTTTGGAATTTTTTGCTGGAAAATGACGCATTGCTGATTGGCTGTTAAATTGCAAGTGTTATACGTGTCAAGGTTCGAACGTTGCTTGAATAAGTTTTTCCATACCTTTTTTTAATATATTTTTTTTCTGAGCAATAAATTATATTATTAGAATTTCATGCAGTGATGACGTATAAAAGTAAAAACGAACAAATGCAATAGTGATTGATTGAATCAGATATATAAGTGATATAAGTCATGTAGCCTAAGAACTTTTACTTTTTTTGGTTTTCGGAAATTGCATGTATACTTCAAAATAATTTAATCTTGTGTTTTTAAAGGGTATTTAAAAAGTTTAAAAATTTTATCTATCAATATAAAAAAAGATTACCAATAATCAAATTAAATTATAATCTATTAGTATACATACCAAAAGATTACATAAGATTACATTCAATTTTGACATATTAATATACGAAAAGATTAGAAAAAATTGAATTAAATTTTGATATATTTTTATCCCAGAAAATTACAAAAGATTACACAAGATTACATTCAATTTTGATCTAATAATATATATCAAAATATTATAAAAGGTTACACAAAATTAAATTAAATCTTGATCTATTAACATACTACAAGTAAAACATTACACAAAATTACAATCAATTTTAATATATTAATATGCCAAAAGATTATAAAAGATTACATAAAATTAAATTAAATTTTGATCTATTAATGTACTAAAAATGTAAAAAAGATTACACAAGATTACATTCAATTTTTACCTATTAATATACCAAAAGATTACAAAAAATTACAATAGATTATGTGGGATTACACGAGATTACAAGGGATTAAACAATATTGCATTCAATTTTTATCTCTTAATATACCAAAAGATTACAATAGATTACGTTGGATTTACACGAGATTAGATTGGCTTACAATAAAATTACTGGGGTTGCAAAGATTAGTATATAATAAAACATTACACAAGATTACATTCAATTTTGATATATTAATATAGAAAAAGATTACACAAAATTAAATTAAATTTTGATCTATTAGTATACTAAAAGTAAAACATGACACAAGAGTATAATCAATTTTAATATATTAATATGCCAAAAGATTATAAAAGATTACATAAAATTAAATTAAATTTTGATCTATTAATGTACAAAATATTACACAAGATTACATTCAATTTTTATCTATTAATATACAAAAATATTACAAAAAATTACATTAGATTATGTGGGATTACACGAGATTACAAGGGATTACACAGTATTACTTTCAGTTCGCGTCTATTAATATACCGAAAGATTACATAAGATTACCTTCAATTTTCATCTATTAAGATACCAAAGATGAAAAAGGATTACACGAGATTACATTGAATTTTGATCTATTAATATATCAAAAGATATTAAAAGATAGCACAAGATTACATTCAATTTTCATATGTTAATATAAAAAAGATTATAAAGATTACATTAAATTTTGATATATTAAAATATCAAAAGATTTCAAAATATTGCATTCAGTTTTTGTCTATTCATATACCAATAGATTATAAATGATTGCACAAGATTACATTTTTTATCTATTAATATACAAGAAGGTTACAAAAGATTTCCCATGACTACATGCAATATTGATATAGTAATGTATCAAAAGATTACAAAGTTTTACACTAAATTACATTCAATTTTCATTTATTAATATACAAAAGGATTTTAAATATTACATTCAATTTTGATACATTAATATATTAAAAGATTACACAATGTTGCATGCAATTTTTATTTATTAATATATTGAAAGATTACAAAAGATTACACTAGATTATACGAGATAACAGTGAATGACACAAAATTACTGGGATTTTAAAGAATACGTTGGATTTCAAAAGATTACAAGGGATTACACAAGATTATATGGCTGAGTGTACACCAGATTACAACAGTGTTTGACCTCCCGATTTTGGCGTATTTACAGTAGCATCTCGCAGATCAAAAGACGGTTTTTTGTTGTTATAATTAAAAAATTATGAAATTTTGTATTCAAAAATATAAAAAAATGAAGCAGAATTACTTATCCAGTTTTCGTCTAGATTTTTATTTCCAAAAATTAAAAATATAAACAATTAAAAAATCCATTTATGTTATTTGATTGTTTCTATCACGAAATTGCGGTTTTATCTAATTATCTTGATAAAATGTAAATTCTTTTCACAATAACATTATCATTTAATTATTTTAATTTCTATTAAAATTAAAAGTTTTTTTTCTTTGTTAAAAATTTGTTCAAATCTATTTTTATTTTTAACCATCCCATGTAATTTTGTGTAATCTCTCGTAATATTTTAATATAGATAATAGTTAATTTGTTTTAACTTAATTAGTTGATTATGGTGCCTTTATAGGCATTATATTCCTCATATATTTTTCGCTAAATTATTGTTACATTTGTAATTATCAAATTAAGGGAGTAGTTTTATGGATTTCAGATTGGATGCAGATTTTAAATTCTGCATAAAACTCTAAAAATATAATTCACTGCTGAAAAATAAAATATTTGAAAAAGGTATGGAATGAAAAAACTTTGGGACCTTGACACTTCGCACTTCCGGCTTCATAGTCAATCATCAATGTCTCTTTCCACAAAGCATTAGAAAATTATACTTTTTAAACATTTAATCAGTTTGAATTTATTTTAAAAAACTGTTCTGAGTAATGCTATTCAGATTTTAATGATATTTGAATTTGTTAAGGAAAAGGAATATTTAAAAAAATGCAATAAACAATTTTCACATTCCAAGAAATAAATACATAAAATTCGAAGTTTATTGTTAGTTCAATCGAGTGAGTACATAACTTGAGGTAGTTTTTGTTACAAAAACTGATCTATGAAAAAAAAATAGTTTCTCTACGATTAAAAAAAATCAAAGTAATATTAATAATAATGCTGATTCAAATAATAAACATTTTTAAGTCTCAGAAAAAACGTTTATTTTAACAATTTTCGTTGTAATTGGATTTTTTGTTACTATCGATTCTTATCAATTTTTCAAAAATGAAAAACATTTTTCTTTCAATAACTATGTGTATACCATTCTTTAAAAATTAATATGAAGCGCGGGTAAGAAGAACTTCAATTACAAAAAACATAGATAAAATCATTATTTTTCGTTAGTCTGAAATTTTTGTATACAAAATTATTATTTTTTCTTTACTAATACGCGACTGATGACATAATTTCCATTCTTAAAACCACGGAAATTTTTGTTCATTTACCTAATTTTTTACACGAAAAAAACTTCAGAAAAATATAAAATTTTTTCATATTTATTGATTTTTAACGCTTTGGTATTTTTATCCTGTTTCTATTTTAATTATTTTATGCTTTTGCGCTATTTTTTAATTTAATAAAAGATTTGTGATTAGAATTTCCTTTTTTTTATTGACAAAGTTTAAAAATGTAAACAATTTGAAAATTTAGTATTAAACAACGTTTTTAATTAGTTTTGACACAATAATTAATAATTTCAAATCGAAGGCGTTGGAAATTATAAATAATATACTACATTAATTTTTAATCCCTTAGAATTTAAAACTATTTTAATCCAAAATTTTTCAATTTTTAATTAATTAATTTTGAACGTTTTAAATTATAAAAAATACAATTTAAATTTCTTCGAATTTTAACTGATCCAGTTTTGAAATTTTTAATCTGAAAATATTCCATTTTGAACGTTTAAAAATTGTCCTAATTTCGAAATTTTGATCTGAAATAATTCAATTTCGAGATTCTTCAACTCTATATTGTCCAATTTTGAATTCTTTTATTAAGAAATGATAACTTCTGTAAAGAAATGGTCAAATTTTCCAATTACAGACTGCATTTTTTCAATTTTGCGAGCTTTTGTTTTAAAATTGGCTAATTTGAAACACTTTCAATTTTAAATTATCCAATTTTAAACGTTTTTACTTTGAAATTAAAAGGAACTTGTACGATTTTTGAATAAAAGATTTTAAAATTGGAGTATTTCAAATTGAAAAAATGTTAGTATGAAAGCTCTCAAAATTGAAAAATTTAAAACTAAAGATTGGATAATTTGACAATTTCATTTTAAAGGAGTGGAAATTGTATAATTTATATTTCAAAGCGTTCAAAATTGAACAATTCCATTTCGAATTGAAGAATCACGAAATTGAATGATTTCAGATTAAAATGTCGAAGATAGAACAATTTGGAAACATTAAAAATTGAATTATTTATTTAATTTTTAATTAAAAGCTTTAAAAATTAAATAATAATAATTTTTTTTTAATTTTTATAGTTTTAATGTTGCAACGTCTAGACTGCTGAAATTCTAGAATTTTAAATAATTATTATTTGAAAAAGATTAAATTTTATGAGAAAACAGTTTATTAAAATCAAAAAAAAATAAAATTACCGTAATTTTCACCGCTCAAAATGTAATTTTTAATAATTGAAAAGATTTAATATTTACTTATTCTAACACATCGTTTAAAATGAAGTAATTTTAAACAGGAAATATTAAAAATAAAAAATAAATGTCTGCTAAGGAATTGTTGAAAATTAAATGAATCCGAAATAATTAAAAACTGAATTCTATTTTTCAAAATTCAAGAATCTTTATTATTTCTTGAGATTTTACAATAAAATATTGGTCAATTATAAATAATTTTTTTATATCTTTAATTAAAAATTTCACAGTTTTAAGATAAATTGCATCGAAAATTAAAAATTCCAATGTTTGAAATTTCACAATTTTATACTTTTTATTTCCAAATTTTCTTTTATTTATGTTGAGTTTGAAATGCTAAATATTTTAAAACATTTTACAATAGAAAATAATTTAATTTTAGTGCCAGATTCTAAAATCTTCATATTTTGAAGGGTATAATTTTAGAAATAATTGTATTGATTTTTCATTTTTGTTTAATTCATTCTTGAATCATGTTGATTCAAATTGTTTGGATTAAAAATCCTTTAACTGGAAAGTTGTACAGCTATAACAATTTATTATTTGATTTTCCACGATTTTTAAAAATTTAAGAAAACCCGACAATTTTGAAAGTTTTGATAATGGAATTTAAATAAAAAATAAAATTCAAAGTGATTGGATAGATTTCTTACTAAAAATTTAGATTTCTGTAAAGTAAAATCACTGTCATTTTTACCGTTTAAAATGGAAATGTTTTAAATATTATGAAATTCAAACTTGAAATGTTAAAACTTAAAAATTCAAAACTTCGTTAAAAGTTGCAGCATTCTTAAATAATTAGAATCTTGAAACAAAGTCTTTAAAAATAATGTATTTTTAAATTATGTATCACTATTTTTAGAATTCAATCATAGGAGCTATAATGTGGACAGCATGAATGAGTGAATATTAATTTGATTTATTACGAAATTTATTGTTATTTCTTTGTTTCCATCCGTAATTGCAGATTTTACCAATTGACTTTAGATATTTTTTTATTTATATTTTCTAAATTATTATTATTTTTTACATTAATTATTTAAATATATATTTAAATTTCTACCGCACTATAATTATCATTTCATTATATACATTTCTGTTAAAATTAATAACTTTTCTTTCTTTACCTTCATTTTTCAAACTATTTTTGTTGTTAACTAGAAATTTCTTGTTTCCACTTATTGATTTTCAATGCTTCGGTATTTTTATCTTGCTTCTATTTTTAATATCTCTTGAGTTTACATTATATTTATAAATTAAACAAAAATTTGAAGTTTTAATTATTCATTTTTAGTGTATTTTTTTGAAAATAGTCAATAATATTTTGTCTACTGTGGCAAACCATTTTCTAGAAAGTTTTTAAGTTACAACCAAAAAATATTTAAATAAATCGAGTTTCATTTCAAGAGGTCCTACTGTATATTTCTTTATTTTTAATTAGTTTATTTATTATTAACCATTGTCCTGTAAATACATTCTTCTTTCATCGTCTCAATTATTTTATTAACTTCTTTAATTAATTTAGTTTAATTAACACGAGATTTTTTGCTTAATTTCAAATAATCTAAATTATAAAAAATTATTCAATAAATTGAGCTTATTCATCTGAACATAAATTTAATTTAATTTACACCTGTTGATTATTTTCTCAAATTTTCTTGTTTCCATTATAATGATTATTTTAAATTATTTAACCTAATTACAAAATTCCAGCTTTCATAATATTATATAAATTATATTAATTAAACTATTGAATTTTTTTATGAATTTACATTATAAAACAACTATTTATTTTATTTTGAGTTTCATTGATATTTCGTTTATTTTGGTGTCCTTCGCTTATTCGTTCCCATTCTCTCAGTTTCCAAAAGTGTCACCCAAATTGATAAAAATTAATTAACAGTGATTGAATGGAAACGTAATAATTGATTCAAAAACAGAGTTAAAGTAAGATGATTGTGTCAGTATACTGAATTATATTTCATAACTATAAGCAGCCGATTTCATTGATCATCCGGAAAGAATTGCTTATTCACGGCCTAGAAAATTATATATAATACAATATCACAAGATTATCACGTGATAATTTTTTCATTCTTGTACCTTTCATAGACGCTGTTTCTTACATCACTATCGATTTATAAAAAGATTTTAGAATATACACGAAAACAAGTTGTTTATCTTTTATATGTGAAAAAATAAAAGAAAGATAATTAATTAAAAAAAAAATATATGAAAAAAAAAATTCGGTTTTTTAACCAACATTTTTTTCCGCAGATAGCAGACGTAACAGCTGCTAACCCCGTTAATTTTCCGTGTCAATTCACTGATTTCGCAATTGAAAGTAATTTGAGATAAAAAGAGTTCGCAGAATTTATTTCATTTTATGTGTTTATTTCAAACGAATCAAAAATTAATTTTGAACATTTCGAATAAGAATTTTAATTTTGATTTCCAAAAACAGAATTACATTGAAATTTTTTATTCAGTTTTATTGGCTTACAGCACTCACTTCTAATTATTCTAGAACATAGTTTATTTTATTAGATTTCTGAGAAATTAATATTAATTAATTAATATTCAGCAAGTTTAGTTACATTTCAGATTTGGGCGGCGAAAGTAAATTTTGTATTCCAAGCAGAAAAATTATTCCAATTCTAAAACTGATCATTTTTGTATAACAAAAATTTACTTTTTCGAAACTCAACTTTAAAAAAAGAGTTTCCAAAGTTGGAATCAGCAATCTTGGGCTGTTATTCTTTTTGAAATGATTTAAAATTAAAAGGTTCAAAATAGTATTGTCTACATATTTGCCATTTGCACTATGTAAATTTGGTTCGAAGTTGGCAAAAATAAATTTTTTATTTTGAGCAGTACGTTTACTCATAATTTTTAGAAAATTTTTCCCTTTCATAAGTTTTAATTTAGAAATGAGAAATATAATGGTGGAATTTTTAAAAGTTTAATCAAGAGTTTGAACATTTTAAATTTTTAAGAGATTTAAATTTACCTAAGATAATTAAATTTTTGAAGCATTTAAGAATAAAAAAAGATTGAATACCACAGATCTTGGTAATTACAATTATGGTTCAATTTTAACTAGAGTGTACAAATTTGTTAATAATTTTTTTATAGGGTGCGTAGTTTTTGTTTAATGGTGAACGGTAACATTAAAAGAAAAAATTTTCTTTTGAGTTTTCGGATCGAGGTACACAAATTCATATAATAAACATTTGATATAGTAGATTTTAATATATTATATAGAAAAGTTCGCGTTTCGGACAAATTCGTATCGAGTGCGAAGCACGAGATACGTGATGTAGTCTAGGCATTACGTTGGAAAAAAGTGTGAAATTCCATAATAAATCCAACCTGTAATGTTTTTAATGAGAAAGTTTCGTTCTGGGGTCCTTTTTGACTTATAAAAAATGCTAGAACCGATCAGTTGCCAAACCCTGTTTTTTTTTGTTGAAAACAGTTCCAAAAATTACTTCTGAGTGGACGGACAATGCCCATTGCATTTTAGAGCAAAATTTCCAACAGAAAAAAGAAAGAAAACAAAATTCTGAACAAATTTTGTTCAAAAAATGATCCGCTAACTTCTATTGGTTCCGAGTTATGATACAATGAAAAGTCCCCATTTTTTTATTTTCAGCGAAAAATCACTATAAATGATTATGACTAGATTTTATAATAAATAATTATTAAAAAAGTATTTGTTTATTAATAAAAAATATATATCACATTTTTAATCAATGATTAGTACTTTTTTGCTACAAAAGTAGTAAAAAATTACTCAATAGTGGTTATAGCAATATTTTGTTATAAACAATTATGAATGAAAATAGTTGCTTATGGATAAAAAACGTATTACACATTTTTAATAAATTATGGTGAATTTTGCGCCACAAAAATGCTGAAAAATGGCCAAAAAGTAAACATAAGTATTGATAGCAAGCTTTTGTTATAAACAATTAGTTATTCAATAATGTCAAAAGACGTATTATACATGATAAATGAATCATATACACTTATTTGTGACGAAAATTCCTAAATATGACTGTAGTTCTACTTTACGGTATGCTCAGGTGCCTCTATGCATGAAGAGTTCACTTTCCAAGGTCATATCTCGTGATCTATTTGGGCTAGGACACTTTTTTTCGATCTTACGCCAAATTGGCCCTATTGTCAATAATTTTTCAATTTTAATTGCAAATTTTCAAAATTAAATAGTATTCAATTTTAAAAGATTTGCAATTTAGAGTTTTGCAATTTTGAAGAATTACAATTGACAGTTCTGAAATGTGGAAAATTTAGAATGAAAAATTATTCAGTTTTCAAGAATTATATTTTATAGGAGGTGGGTAAACCTGGAAGTACCACTTTATCCAAACAGCGTATGACCTATTTTAGATTTTATCTAAAAGGTATGTAATGTGGGACATTTTGTTGGAATAGTTTTATTTTGAAGAATTTACAATGGAAAATTCTTCAATTTTGACGATTTACAATTGAAAAAAACTTTAATTTTGAATTATGTATGAGTAAAAATTCTTGAATTGTGATGATTTTGAATATCAAAAGTCAAGAGTTTTCAATTCTAAATCTTTCAAATTTAAAACTTGCATAATTTAAAAATTTTAAACTTCAATTTAAAAGATATGCAATTCAAAGTTCTACAATTATGCGTATTTGCAATTGAAGACTCTTCATTATTATTATTATTAATGTAAGTAATTCTTTTATATTTTTTAAACTGATCTGTGAAGCAGCCAAGTATATATTAATGTTATAAATTTCAATAAGTTGGATGACGAAGGCCTTTTTTGCCGAAGATATAATACTTGGATTATAATTAAAAAGATTTTTAAAAATGAATAAAATATTACAAAATACATTTTTTAAATATAAAGTGTAAAATAAATCACCCAGTTTGAAATAAATTGAAATATTGAATAATGCTAAACAAATTTTTAAGTTCGAAAAAATTATGAATAGATCCTGTCAGAAGAGATAATTAGAAAAGGAATAACGTTAATTTCTTTTGAAAATTTCCAACTAATTGTTTAAACATTAAAAAACTGAAATGACTTTAAAACAGTATTTTTTACCTATATTATATGGTTCCACAGTATAACTTCTTGTTACTTTAATACCGTTGTTATTCTAAAAAATGCAGACCCTCAATACTAACATTTAGGAAGTCTATTAGAGTTTAAAAGACAATAGAAAATGATTGATTTTTGGTAATAGTTAGAGATTTCCATTCAGCATGATTTTTTCACCATTTTAATGCTAACAGGTTATTTTCCTCGTGTAAACAAAATATTAGCCCAAAAAATCGCCCTTTTCCAATTTTTTAAAAAAATTCAACAATTTTGTTCTTTCATTGTGAATTCATCTTGTTGTTGAAGATTTAATTTTGTGAGTTAAAAATGCAATTGTTTGGTTGAAGTTTAATCTTTTTTGTTTTAAGATTCGACTATTTGAATTAAAGTTCACTCTTCAAGTAGAAAATTACAGTAAATGGTTGAAAATCCAAACTATTTTTGAAAATTTAATTATTTTGTGGAAAGCTCGTTTTTTTTAATTCTCCACTATTATGTTCTGTGTTGATAATTTATCTTTTTTTTTTAAATTCAATTTTTCGGACTGAAAATTCAAATGTTTTTGGTTGAACATTAATCGTTTTTATTTAAGAATTCGATTATTTGTTCAAAAATGAATCTTTATAGATAGAAAGTTCCAGAATTCGGTTAAGAAGTCAAAATAATTGGTTCAACTAACTCTTTGAGTCAACTCACTCTTTTCTATGTTGCTTCGCAAAAGAATTAGCAATTATTTAAACAATTTTAATTTAAAAATTAAGGGTTTCCCCTTTTTTCTGCGAGACAATTTGTTTACGAAGTCAACTAAGAAAGTCTATCCGATGACTCTTTTTTTATATTGCTTTGCAAATTTAGAACTATTAATTATTTAAACTATTTTTTTTTAAATTAAGATTTTACCTTTTTTCTACGAGTGAATTTGTTCATAGAGTCAACTAACTCTTTTCTATATTGCTCTGCAAAAGAACTAATAATTATTTCAACAATTTTAATTAAAAAATTAAAAGTTTGCCCTTTTTTCTACGTGTCAATTTGTTTAGGGAGTCAACTAAAAAAAGTCTATTCGGTGACTTTTCTATATTGCTTTACAAATTTACAAGAAATATGAATTATTTAAACAATTTTAATTAAAAAATTAAAAGTTTGGCCCTTATCCGAGTCAATTTGTTTTCGAAGTCAACTTAGAATGTCTACCCGATGACTCTTTTCTATATTGCTTTGCAAATTTACAAGAACTGTTAATTATTCACACCATTTTAATTAAAAAATTAAGATTTTACCTTTTTTCTACGAGTGAATTTGTTCATGGACTTAACTAACTTATTTCCATGTTTCTTTACGAAAGAACTAATAATTATTTAAACAATTTTAATTAAAAAATTAAGAGTTTGCCCTTTTTTCTAAAAGTCAAATTGTTTAGGGAGTCAATTAACTCTTTTGTATGTTGTTTTGCAAATTTACAAGAAATAATAATTATTTAACCAATTTCGATCAAAAAATTAAAAGTGAATTTTTTTCAACAAATCAGTTTGTTTAGGGAGTCAACTATCCGATGATCTATCACATCACTCTATTGCATGTTGCGTTGCAAATTTACAAGAACTATTAATTATTTGAACAATTTTAATTTAAAAATTAAGAGTTTGCCCTTTTTCTACGAGGCAATTTGTTCACGGAGCCAACTAATTCTTTTTTATGATGCCTTGCAAATTTACAAGAACTAATAATTGTCTAAACAATTTCGATCAAAAAATTAAAAGTTACTTTTTTTCTACGAGTCAATTTATTTACGGAGTCAACTAAGAAAGTCTATCCGATGACTGTTGTATGTTGCTTTGCAAATTTACGAAATATAATAATTATTTAAACAATTTCGATCAAAAAATAAAAAGTAACTTTTTTCTACGAGTCAATTTGTTTAAGGAGTCAACTATCCGATGATCTATCCGATGACTGTTGTATGTTGCTTTGCAAATTCACAAAAACTATTAATTATTTAAACAATTTTAATTAAAAAATTAAATGTTTGTCCTTTTTTCTACAATTCAATTTGTTCACGTAGTCAACTAACCCTATTCTATGTTGCTTTACAAATTGACAAGGATTAATAATTATTTAAACAATTCCGATCAAAAATATAATAGTGACTTCTTTTATACGAGTGAATTTGTTCACGAAGTCAACTAAGAATGTCTATTCGATAACTCTTTTCTATATTTCTTTGCAAATTTACAAGAACTATTAATTATTTAAACATTTTTAATTAAAAAATTAAAAATTTGGCCCTTATCCTACGAGTCAATTTGTTTTCGAAGTCAACTTAGAATGTCTATACGATGACTCATTTCTATATTGCTTTGCAAATTTACAAGAAATATTAATTATTTAAATTATTTTAACTAAAAATTAAGACTTTACCGTTTTTTCTACAAGTAAATTTGTTTACGGAGTTAACTAAGAAAGTCTATCCCATACCTCTTTTCTATGTTACTTTGCAAATTTACAAGAACTATTAATTATTTAAACAATTTTAATTAAAAAATTTTGAGTTTGGCCATTATCCTACGAATTAATTTAGTTACGGAGTCAACTAAGAATGTCTATCCGATGACTCTTTTCTATATTGCTTTGTAAATTTACAGGAACTATTAATTATTTAAACAATTTCTATTAAAAAATTAAGAGTTTGAACTTTATCCAAGGAATCAATTTGTTTTCGAAGTCAAATAAGAGTGTCTATCCGATGACTCTTTTCTAAGGTGCTTTGTAAATTTACAAGAACTACTAATTATTGAAAGAATTTCAATTGAAAAATTAGAAGTTTCGTTTTCTTTTTACGAGTAGGCTCCATTTTTGAATATAAATAACTAAGAATATCTTTCCGATGAGTTTTTTTCTGATGCTTTGAAAATTTACAATTATTAATTATTTAAAAAATGTTTACCAACATGTTTATAGCTTAGCTATTCTTCAAGAAAGGCATAATGGAATTAACTAAGAATGTCTTTCGATTCTCTTTTTCCAAACCACGCGAAACCGTGTACAAAAAAAATTCAGCAATTTTCGTGTAAAATTAATATGTTGAAAATTTAATTCTTTGGTAGAAAATTTAATTATTTGATGGTTAAACTCCAGTTTTTGTTTGAAAATTCAAACTATTTTGTCAAATTCAAATTATTTTAGCGAAAATTCGTTTCTTTTTTAGTTTCAATTAAGGTAATAACTGAATTAGTTATCGTCGGATGGCGCGGTATTTTTTTGTATTACAAGACTCGCTCTTGTCGCGTGTAATAAAAAATGTAATTTTAGGTATGTTTAAATATCCTTTTATCAAATTTATATACTTTTCTCGTGTTAATACTTGGTTACGCGGCTGACAATAACTAACGCATTTGCATAATTTGAATTTTAACCTTTAATAAAAATTTATTCAAATCAAATATCATGTTAAGTGATGAAAATTGAGTTTTTCCATATCTACATTAATCGGTTAAGCCCTTTGTGAAAATATGAATTGTATTTTAAGTAAAATCCGAAGCATTTTTAATTTCTAATTTGGCTTAAGTTGGCGATTACTAGTGCATTTACCTTATATATATCTTAGAGAATTTGTATTTTTTTCTAGAAATCCAATTTTTCGGGTTTAAAATTCATCTATTTTTGTTTATAGTTTAACATTTTTAAACAGAAAATGCGCCAGTTTGGATCGAAAATTCATCTTCTATCTTTTTGGAAATAAAAATATTTTTTCGTTGAAATATCTACTATGTACTAGATTATTCGTTGAATTTTGAAGATTCAGAATTTCAGTCAAAAATTCATCTCTGGTTGAAACTTCGTTTTTTTTCTGTAAAATTTAGTTTTTTTACTGAAAATATAAGTTCTCCATTTTTTGCTTTAGAAAATTTATCTTATTTATTTGAAAATTCAACTATTTTCTGTTTTGAAATTCATGTATTTTGTTGAAAATTCTTTTTTTTTAAATTAAATTTCTTGGTTGAAAAATCGTCTTTTTGGTTGAGATTTCATTTTTAGTTTGAAAATCCAACTATTTGGTTAACAATCAAATTTTGTTTGTAAATTTAATTAATTTTGTTATGAAGATATCTTTTTTGTTTGAAAATTGTATAACTCGGTTGAAAATGTAATGATTCATTGAAAATTGAACTATTTTTTTAAAAAGTAATTTTTTTGGTTTAAATAAAAAAAAATAATTTTAAGACTTTAATTTTAAAAAAATTAAATTTTAATGTGAATTTTTTTCATTTCGTTAAAAAAATTCTATGTTAAAAATGTTACAAAATCAGGGAATTTTGAAAAAAAATAAAAATAATAAAAATAATAAAATAAATAAAAATTTGATTAATTTTAAATACATAGAACTCTTGAGTGTCCGCTACTGCTATTCGCACCTCGTAAATGGCACACATCAATTTATGCTCCGTAAGTCCGTATGAAGTTGCGCTTCGATTGGTCCAGACCGTCCAAACTCCAGATCATGATCTAGATTGCCATACACCTAAATTATTCACATACTTGATTACATTTTTTTTGTCAATTTACACTCCCATTTTTTAAATTTTTGAAACGCGCAAAAGAAAACATTACAATGATCACAAAATACGGTCAGTATTATTTCTGAAGTGAATAAACGAGAGTGGGTGTGTCATCATTTTTTTTCTAAACAAGTATCTTGCCTTGTAGCGTTTGTCTGTTAATTATACTCGATGATGTAATGTTACAAATACAGAGAATGCGTAAATTGAAAGTTCTGAATCTCAACTAAAAGTAAAAAATTAAAAATATATATTTTTTTAAATCTTCCGATTCTATATTTAATTTTATTTATAAAATCTAATTTTTGGTTAATTTTACGTTACATAATTTGTTTATCTATTTTCTTGTTCACAAAAAAATGTTTTCTTGCAAAAGAGAGGTTATCTATTAATCTGTTGTTAATTTTCCTCAAATGGATTCTTTTTTAATCCTTATCCTTCTTTTACTCTACGGTATCACATTCAAATTAAACCGCTAGCTGTCCAAGAGCTAGTGATTATTTTTAATTTTTTTTTTTTAATTAAAAGAATTAAATGAATAAATAAAATTAAAAGTTAAATTAAAAATTTACATAATCATTTTTTCGAAATGTTTCTTATCACTTCCGTTCTTAGTTTTACATATCAATTTTTTAATCAATTTGGATATTTTACCAGTTTCTTCCGCCGATTTCTACCTCAAATAACCGGCGGAAATTATAGCGTGTAGAATCAGATTATAACCAGTATTACCTTTTATGTCCCACTATTATTATTGCACATTCAGGGGCGTGAAAATTAATTAACCCTAGGACTAAAAAAATCGTAAAAAATCTATTTAATTATATACAGGTGCTTATATTACAATTATAAAACCAAAACCAATGGGAAGAGAAACCTTGTTGGGTAAAAAATGATAAAAAAGGTTTAAATCAGAATTTGTTCTAATATTTAAAATTTTCTAGTTTGTAATAAAAAAATCCTTTTCTTTTTCTTCTTATCGTTAAACTTGTTATTGAATATTTTTAAACTTTAGAATATTAATTTAAGTTATTAAAACTTACAGTTTTGAGTAATAATTTTTAGGCCTTCACAGGTCAGAGATAACCTGAAAATGAAGAACAAGTTAAGGAATTTTATTGGTTGAAAATATTATTTAATTGAAAATTTAACAATTTTGGTAAAAAAATCATCTTTTTTTAATAGTTTAAGATGTTAATTTTGTTTGTCTACTCGGTCATAATTAATATTATTATAATATTGATTAATTTTTAAGATTGTGAAAAAAATGCAGAAAACTAACTTTCTGTTGAAAATACATATTTTCATTTGTAAATTCAATTGAAAGCTTTTTTGGTTGAACATTCAACTTTTTTTTTAAATTCGTCGTTTTGGTTTTAATAATTCATCTGTTTTTAACAGCATTTTTTGTTGTTGTTAGAAACGCAACTGCTGAGTTAATAATTAAGCTTTTTTGGTTCAAATCAACTGTTTTTTATTTAAAATTAAAATTTATTTTTGCGTTGAAACATCTACTATTGCATTATTTGTTGAAAATAAATATTTTTTTTATTGAACTACTGGTTCAAAGGTTGAACTACATTGTTAAAAAATAATTTTTTTGGTTGGAAATTTTATAATTTTAGTTGAAAAACCACCTCCTTGGTCGAAAACTTCACTATTTTGTTAAATGATCGTTTTTTAACATTTTAATTAAGTTACTTACTCGAAATTCAACTTTTTGTTGGAAAATTAATGAATTTTGTTAGATTTTCACGTTCGTTTTAGGCTTGATTTTATATTTTTTTGACAGCAAATTCGTGCTTTCAAATTGAAAACTCTAAAACTCTCCTCTTTTTTGTTCTTGAAAATGCAACTGTCTGATAAAATTTTTAATAAATGTAAATTTAAAAATTTGGTTAAAGATTTAACTATTTTGTCGAAAATTTAACTATTGGTTGAAAATTCAACTGCTTTATGACAATTTGTCATCAGGGAAAAGTCAGGGAATTTTGAAAATGAGTTTTTTCGGCGACTCTAATTTTGTGACAGTAAAAATATATTTCAAATGTATTCTGGAATTTTATATTTTTAACAGTTGATTTATTATGAAGAAAGGCAACTTTAAAACAAATTAATTTATGGATATGAGTTGAATGTTTGAAATTGTGCAATTTAAAATACTTAATTTCAAACAGACTTCTGTAAAAATATTTACATTTTTAAGATTTTAATTTGAGAGTGTCAATTTTTAAAACTTTAAATTTTTAATTGTTTAATATAAAACGTTTTAAATTTAAATGTATTTTCCTTACATATTCTTATATTTAAAATTGTATAATTGAAAAAAGCAACCATTTTCAGTCAAATTCTGTCACATCTGAACAATTTCGGTAACAAGTATTACAAAGCGTATACGTTTTTCATAAATCATAAGTATTGTTCAACAAAATATTTGACATTGATTAGAACATTCAACTGTTTTGTTGGAAATTTGAACTTTTGGTTAGAAAATGCATCTTTTATTGCAGAAAAATCATAATTTTTGGTTGAAATAAATAAATATGTAATTCGAAAGTTTTAATATAAAAATGCTTATAACAGATTCTATGTTAAATTTTTTTACAAGATTTAAATGAAAAATCGGTCAGGGAAAAGTCAGGATATTTCTAATATTAAGTTTTTCGGCCACGATCTAATTTTGTGACAATAGAAAATATTTTTCAAATTAACTGTGATGATAATATTGATAAATTCCATGCTTATTACGCTACAGAGTTAAAAATATCTTCATTGCGCCTCAGTTACAGTTTCCTTCTTTGCCTAGTTTACTCCTCTACGAACTTAGCATCTCTCATGCGCAGTTTATTTTCTGAAAGATTAATATAAATTTCATGGAGAAAATTTGAGATATTTTTTTATTTTAAAAAATCCTTCATATACAGATCATTAAGAATAAAACATAAAATACAGAATCAAAATCAATGAAGATTTATTGCAAACTGTTTAGTTAAGAGTGAAACAATTTTCTGAAAACATAATTACTCTGGATAATGATTCTTTGTATTGTATCTTTTCGGTTGGAAATTATTATATTGGTGGAGAATAATTTTTTTTCAATTAAAAATAAATTTTTTAACCTGAAAATTGAACTACTCCACGTTTTTGTACAATAATGATCTTTTTTATAGAAATTTAATCTTCTTGCTTTAAAGTATAACTGTGTGGTTGATAAAGCAGCCATACAAAAAAAAGTGTGCGGATCTGGTAACAATACACACGTATTCCTATGGATTTTGGGGCGCTGAATTCAAATTCGATATCAAAAATCACCCATCACGTCTTGGTTGAGCCATAACCTCAAAAAATGACGAAAAATCATGCACCGAGGCAAATAAATTTCAAAATAATGCCAGTGATGCAAATTTTCACTTCAAAATATTGTCGACAACTGTGAAGTATCAACCCTTGCCTGATATCAACTTACTTAACATAACTTTAACCAACAGAACCTGACCTCACCTAACCTGAATTAACAGAAATTTATTGAACTACACGTAAAGCTCTGGAAGCATATTTTCCCAGTAGCAAATTTGTGCTACATCGAATGGGTCAATTCGAGCCTAACCTAGAAATAAATCTAACCTAGCCTAACCTAACCTCACGAAACACAATTAAACTAATTGTGTTTTCCCGTTGTGTTTGCGGTACCGTGTGAATCAGCTTGGGCTTAATCTGCAAAGGGGTCAAACCTATCCTATCCTAACCTAACAAAATCTGACCTAACCTAACCGATTACGCTGGCAACCCTGTTCTTGCGTACTTTTTATATTTTGACATTAATAGCAGTAAATGTCTGGAGTTTCGTAACCGCTTGTTGCTAGCATTACACTTAAGTTAAGTTGTGTTGCGTTAAGCAAAATTTTCGTTAGGTTCTGTTAAGTTAGATTCATTAAGATGGTTAAGATCATTAAGATTGGTTAAGATCGAGTTAACCAATTAAATATAGCACACATTTAAGACTGAGAACCGTACGCTTACATAGCTACACGTGTGGTTGAATTTCATTCGGCTAGGTTAGGTTAGGTCAGGTTTTGTTAGGTTAGGATAGGTTAAACCTCTATGTAGGTTAAGCCGAAGCTGAATGAAACGGTATCGCAAACACAACGGGACAACACAATGAGTTTAATTGTATTACGTGAAGTTAAGTTAGGTTAGATTTTTTTAGGTTAGGATAGGTTTGACCTCTTTGCAGGTTAAGCCCAAGCTGATTCAAACGGTACCGCAAACACAACGGGACAACACAATCAGTTTAATTGTGTTTCGCGAGGTTAGGTTAGGCTAGGTTAGATTTTTTCTAGGTTAGGCTCGAGTTGACCCATTCCATGTAGCACACATTTGCTACTGGGAAAATATGCTTCCAGAGTTTTACGTGTAGTTCAATAAACTTCTGTTAATTCAGGTTAGGTGAGGCCAGGTTCTGTTGGGTAAAGTTATGTTAAAAAGGTTGATATCAAGCAAGAGTTGATCCTTCACAGTTGTCGACATGTTTTTGAAGTGAAAATTTACATCACTGGAATTATTTTGAAATTTATTTGCCTCAGTGCATGATTTTTCGTCATTTTTTGAGGTTATGGCTCAACCATGACGTGATGGGTGATTTTTGATACCGAATTTGAATTCAGCGCCCAAAAATCCATAGAAATACGTGTGTCTTGTTACCATATCCGCACACTTTTTTTGTGTGGCTGTGTAATTGGACATTTCATTGAAAATATATCCTCTTTAGGTGGAAATTTAATTATTACATTCTCATTTCTCAGCATTTGTGATTGAGAAAGTATTAGAGTTGTCGGAAATTTGATATCACACTTTTTCAACGGATCTCCACGTTTCGAGACCCCCTGAATCCGAAAATCAGGTTTTCATGATGACGCCTGCCCGTATGTCTGTCTGTCTGTCTGTCTGCCTGCCTGTCTGTCTGTCTGTCTGTCCGTCCGTCCGTCCGTCCGTAAACACGATAACTCTCGAAAAAATGAACGAATCAAATCCGTCTTTGGCACACTTTTTCTAGGTCCTAAAAGAAAGGACGAGTTCGTTAACCAGCCATTTTTGATAAAAATTCAAAAAGTGAGCGCATTTTGAAAATGTTTGAGACCTCTTTTTTCTGAATTTGAAAATTCTATGTACGGATATTTATAGTATTGAAAAGAACAAACCATCAAGAGAAGAAAAAAATTTCTTCTGAAATCCCTACAAGACTATCATAAACAATTTTTGGATTTACTTAAAAAATCGAAAATTCAAATTTTGATTGCACAAAAAATGATGGAAAATAAAAAATTCCATTTTGTGGACAAACTATGTAGGATACAAAAAAAAATGAATTAACAAAAATGGTTATCCCGAAAAAGATCTACAATTTCGTTAAGAATCACTTTTTGATAGGACTCGTACTTTTTGTTTTATTCGTGAAAAATAACGTTGAAAAAAATAAAATTAAAAAAAATGTGTTGAAAAACGACGAAAGTTGAGAGAAATAAATCCAACAAAACCTGTTTACAAATGTCTGTCGGAAATCAAGCGCGCAGCGCGAGTGTCACGATGAGAATGTGTACTTCAAAGCCTACAGAGCTTTGAGAAACTTAATCTTTGACTATACTTAATTAAGCAGACAATTCAGAATATGAAGACGCATATAAATACTGCCATCTAAAAGAGATCTTTTTGATAACGTTTTTTTCAAGCATTCCAAATGCAAAGAATAAATATCCGAGCGCGAAGCGCGAGGTGTAATTATGTTCGAGCGCGAAGCGCGAGATTCAACCGTTGCGCGCCCTAGGCGCGCTCAAACTTTAACTATTTGGTTAAGTATTAATTTTTGTTGATGATTCATCATTTTAGTTAAAACTTCATTCATTTAACTGAAAATTAAACTTCCATTTTTAGTGGACAATTTTTCTTTGTTAATAGAAAAAATTTCGTTCAAAATTAAACTATTTCGTTGAAAATTTATTTTATTCGGTTGAAAATTAATTTTTACTGAACATTTATAACTTTCTTATCTTTGGTTAAAAATGTATCTTTTTTCGTTGAAATTTTATGTATTTTCTTAAAACTTGGTGTTTTTGCGTAAAAGTTAACCTTTTCGGATGAGAATTCAATTATTTAGTTAAAGTTTTTGTTTTGTACTTAAAAATTAATTTTTTAGTGAACAAAATCATTTCTTTGTTTGAAAATTCGTTTTTGCTTAGTTAAAAATACATTTTTGAACTGCAAATGCTACTATTCCATTTTTGCTTGATAATTTATCTTTTTTAGTTGAAAATTTATTAATTTGGTGGAAATTCGTATTATTTTGCTTGAAAATTCAACATTCTTTATGAGATTTTTTTCTGTATTGACTGAAAAATCTTGTTTGGTTAAAAATTCAACTCTTTCGTTGAAAATTCATCTTTTTGTTTGAAAATTAGTCTTGGGTGAGGCTTAAGTTAATAAAAAGAATACAGAAGCACCAGTAGTGAAATGCAATTTTCTGTTTTGGCCCCTGTTCAAAATATTTATAGTTAGATCTGAGAAATGGCACTTTTGAGTATGAAATCAATATGAAGTAAATAAATAAAAAATAGTGAAAAAAAGAATAAGTTTATGGAACTGCATGGACAACTTATGCTGATACAAGTCTTGCCAAGTTTCTTCATGCGCTTGCTTTAGTTCAATTTCTCTTCTTATTTGAAAGCGGCGGATTTGAACAGGTTCAAACTTGACAGGAAAACTCTTACGACACCGTATTTTTAAACTTGTGCAAAAAGTTTACAAACTTTGATATTTTACAAGTTTAATACTGCATTCTTGCACGGAAACAATGGACTGTTTTACTGAATTTTTTGTTTAAATTATGAAAATCCATTCGACGTGAAGACGTCATGAGACCGAACAAATATTCTTGACAACGAATTGTTGTTTAAAACCTGATTGGCTTTTGAATGACTTGAAATTGCTTAAATTATTACCAAGAAAGATTTTTTATCAAAAGAAAATCAAATTTCAAGCAAACCTTGGAAATTTCAAGCTAAAAATACGAATTACCTACAAAACAGTGTAATTTAAAAAAAAATACGAATTTTCACCAAAAAACTTAATTTTTTTTTTTAAATAGTAGAAAATTAAATCCAAGAAGAAAATTTTTGCTACAAAATAGTTGAAGCTTAAACCAAAAAATAATAATTTTCAACCAAACAGTTATATTTCTAACAAAAAAATGAAATTCTTACCAAGAGATTAATTTTTCAACCAAAATAACAATTTTTATGCAAAATAGTTGTATTTTTAACTTGAACACATGCATTCTCAACAAAAAATTTAATTTCTGACAAAATAGTCGAATCTTCAACTAAAAAAGAATAATTATAATCAAGAAATTGCAGATGAATTTTAAACAAAAAAAAAGAAGATTTTTCTGTCAAAAAATTAACAAAATTTAACCATTTATTTCAAGTTTTAAACCAAAAAGACGAATTTCTTAAAAAAAAAACATTTACATTTTGAACCTAAAAATATGAATTTATGACAAAAAAGTTAATTTTCAATCAAATAGTTGTATTTTAAAAAAATAGTTGAGCAATCAACATTTATACAGATTAATTTCTGAAAAACGCAAATATGCATCGTCAACAACAAAATTAATTTTTACCAATGAGCTGAAAACTCAAGCCAAAAAGACGAATTTTCTTCTAAATAGTGGCATTTTTAACTCAAAAATATCAATTTTCCATAAAAAAATTAATTTTAAATCAAATAGTTGAATCCTTAATCAAAAATCTACTTTCGATAATGTATTTACCTCGCTTTACGTGCTCGTTCTTTGTACTTCCTCCATATTTGTGCAGAGACCTTTTACAATTTAAGGTCAAAACATCGACAACTGTCATTTGGTGATTGTAAATTATCTTTCGTTAAAGCTCCTTCGACGTTACCGAACACATTCTCATCACATAACTATATTACATTTATTTCTGTACCTCCGCCTGGGACTGCTTATTCAGATATTGCAAAATAATGTAAAAATTTTATTTTTCAGGATTACTTTAATATTTCTTCGTTATTTTGCACTCTGAATTGTCTGCTTAATTAAGTATAGTCAAAAATTAAGTTTATCAAAGCTCTGTAGGCTTTGAGGTACACATTCTCATCGTGACACTCGTGCTGCGCGCTCGATTTCCGACAAACATTTGTAAACAGTTTTTGTTCAATTTTTTTTCTCGTAACTTTCGTCGTTTTCCACACATTTTTTTCTATTTTAATTTATTTTTTTCTACGTTATTTTTCACGAAGAAAACAAAAAGTACGCGTCCTATCAAGAAGTGATTCTTAACGAAATTGTAGATCTTTTTTGGGATAACCATTTTTGTTCATTCATCTTTTCTCGTATCCTACATAGTTTGTCCACAAAATAGAATTTTTTATTTTCCACTATTTTTTGTGCACTCAAAATTTGAATTTTCGATTTTCGAAGAAAATCCAAAAATTGGTTATAATAATCTTGTAGGGCTTTCAAAAAGAAATTTTTTTCTTCTCTTGACTTTTCTTCATATCTTGCGTTTTTCGGCTTCAAATTTTAATTTTCGGCTGATTAAAAAATTTTTGAAAACGCTATAACCCTGAGAATTTTCTTTTTATTGAAAAAAGTCATAAGAATAAATGGTTTGTTCTTTTCAATACTATAAATATCCGTACATAGAATTTTCAAATTCAGAAAAAAGTGATCTCAAACATTTTCAAAATGCGCTCACTTTTTGAATTTTCATCAAAAATGGCTGGTTCACGAACTCTTCCTTTTTTTAGGACCTAAAAAAAGTGTGCCAAAGATGAATTTGATTCGTTCATTTTTTCGAGAGTTATCGTGTTTACGGACGGACGGCCGGACGGACAAACAGACTACCAGACGCCATCGTGAAAACCTGATATTCGGATTCAGGGGGTCTCAAAACGTGGAGATCCGTTGAAAAAGTGTGATGTCAAATTTCCGACAATTCTAAAACTTTCTCAATCATAAATGATGAGAATGTAAAAAATATTTTGCTAATTAACTTAGAACGAAATTTACTCCCGTTCTAACTAAAAAGATAAATGAGTGAGATTTTGATGAAAAATGAATTTTTTCTATCGTTGGATTCGTAAGAGAAAGCTGCATCTAACTGTGTTATTAAAAATGATTAATTATTAGTATTTATTGCAAAAAACGATTGTTTATAAATAAGGCATGTCGAAAAAGTTTTAAAATACAACATAAAAAGATATGCAAAGCACTTTGCGTGTCCTAGAATTTGTACAAGGCATGTAATACGTCATCAGCATACAAATGAAAAAGGACCTAAAGAACTTTGTGTTTTTTTTTACCTTGTAAAAGTGACCGAGTGCGGAGCGAACTTACAAACGAAAAGAGCAGCTTGCCCTTCTACGTATGTTATAGACATGTGAATTAGCCCGGACTCCGAGCGCCACTTCTGGTTTGTAGAATGGCTCCACTGATTTGGAAGAGCCATTATTACCCCGAACAAGCTAAATCATTTAATCAATGGTATAGACGATCCGTTCTGCACACGCGGCGCTTGCAGCACAGTTCCACGCTGGCGCAGTTTATGAAATGAAAATATAGCATCCACATTTCGGAGAGGCTGATCTCCGTGAGTTCGGGATAACCAGCTCCCCGAATCTGGAGCGGACGCCACACCAAACCGAAGTACAGCGACTCTCTCACAACTAGCGTGACGGTTTTACCTAAGTTCTCTTCGTGCCAGAGATGGGTTGTGATATGTCATTCGAGGTTTTCTACGTATAATACATAAACGGCGTAATATACGTACAAAATGGTAGAAAACTATGTATGATGCATATCAAAGATGGCGAACGTAATTTATTTAGGCGGGACTGTGTTTTACAGATTTGTAAAAATATAAGAACAAGTAGAAAAAAATATTTTAGGGGGGCATACCGTGGGAAAAAATTAATTTCGAGTGCCAGAAGTTGGAAGGTACAAATGTTGCAAAGTGCTTACTTTTGTACTGTCTTCTTTTTTCGTAAGAAACGACAAATCAGCCCAAGAATTGTGCTTTGGCCTACCGCCTAGTTTAATTTTTTGCCTTATAATGAGAAAAAAATAGTTGACTGGCGCGCGAACGATTACTTATAGGTTAGGATACCATATTGTCGTACTTATACTGGTATTCCACATTCTCGAAAACGTTGCAGATTATGAAAGACAATAAACACGTATAATATTATTTTTTTAAATAATTTCTTGAGGAAAGTGATGAATAATGAGGAATAATTAAGTAATTGCTCAATATTAGTTATTTCTATAAGGAAATTGGGTACTTTTAGAATAGCGAATTTAAAAATCCCGCCCGTATAGTCACGTGATCAAACGTAAAATACATTTGTAGAAAACTAAGGGCGCAAAAGTCGTAATAATATACATGTCGAAAACCATGTAATATACGTGCTGTATACGTACCCATCCCTGCTCCGTGCGGGAAATGAGTTCCGGGCCCCGGTTAGATTCGGCTAGCGACGTTTACTAGTTTACTGGCGACGATCGTTCGGGTAAGTTCAACATACGTTTTGATGTTGTATTTTGATGCTGCGCTCGAGCTCTTCTGCAAAGGTATCGTCCGCAAGTGACTTTGTGTTCTTTTTGCCTTGTATTCTTGAATGGGGTTATGTATCTTTTTAGTCTGTACGGCAGAGTAGGATTCAGAAGATTATTTATCATAGTGTACTACGTCCGAGTTAATGTTGACAGCAGTGAAGTAAAAGACGCTCTGAATAACGCTGCTCTGGATAATGCCGTTTCTCCTCATTCTTGCTTGAACGAATTCCCACCATCGCACTATTGTTGTGAACGCCGGCATTTAAATCTAGTCTCTCTGAATAGTGCCATCAAATATATTTACGAAAAGAGTTTATGTACCGGAATAATTCTTTTGTAGTACAAATAATAATTAATCAAATATTGACCAAATCAATGCTTTTACAAAACCAACTTGTTTTTGTCGACTCAAAATCGACACAAACATCCACAATATACACTTTTTATACTTGCGGGGAAAAAAAGATAGCTGACGACCGACACTATTCAGAGAGAGAGCGGACGCAAATTCGTGTGCTCTCCACGTGCCAAGAGTTTGGGAAGCTGAGTTCCACGAAAAATGCTCTTCTACCAGCCCATGTACTGCATTATTCAGAGATTAGGCTGTACTAGGATTCAAGAACAAATGATAACGGAAAAAGATTAGTAAACCGGAAAGACTAAGAGGGCTAGTGAAAGATACAAGAGTTATTAGGGATTCTGAATGCAGTACTGATGATTACATTCTAGTTTCCAAAATAAACTTAAGGCAGGGATAGAGAAGAAAGACAACCAAAAAACGAAACAAAAGCGAATCAAGATTGAGAATTTACAGAAACCGGATGTGCGAATAGATTTTAACCTTCGGGCGCGCGCTAGGGCGGAAATTTGGCCGTCCTTTTAATAAAGACTATCTTTTAGTAGCCAAAGCAATCACAGCGCAATGAGGCCTACAGGTATTCTCTAGTTACAACACAAGACAGCGGTTAGCAGGCAAGAACTAACTCAGGGTCGCGCACACCGCTGGTAGATCAGCATCAAAGTTGACAAGGTCGAAACAACTGCCCAAGCGCAGCCAAATCGCTGCGGTGCGCCATACACGAATCTCATATTTCAAATCTTATTTTCTCTAGTTCTTAATATTTTTCATCTATACGATTATATTTTTGTGTTGCTTTAGTTCTAGTGCAGTATATGAGTTTTCAAAGAAAAAAATCCTGATATTAGTCGCATTTTTTGCCAACAATTAAACACAAGTACGCAATAGTATACTTTACTGTGTTATCAGTTCTATATTGTAATATTGCGTTGTGATGATAAATTAAAACGTAAATTTTTATGTTGTATTATTGGTGACGTACTATGTTACTCCAATCACATTGCTTGAATTTTTAAAGAAAGACTGAATTTACTTTTGAAAAGTCTGATATTTTTTCTTATTTTCAAATTATGTTTTTATATAGTTGATAAAGTTTTGAATAAAATTTATCCGTCCAAATGGCGCGCCCGCCTGAAGATTAAGAATAAGATAAACAAAACAATAGATAAGGCAACTTTGAAGGCGCTTAATAGACAATACAAATATATAGGGCTTACGGGCTATGGTCCAGGATGTCATTGTTAGGAGTGAAACTGAAGTGTGTGGTACTGCAGTTGCAGGAAGAATGTCGGGTGATGCATGGTGGAATGATGAAATTCAGGCAGCTGTCCAAGAAAAGAAAATGGCACATAAAAGAAGGTTGAAACCCACAGGCATTGGCAATGAGGAGAGAAATAGACTTGAAAATTAGTATAGACATAAAAAAAAGAAATTTAAACTACTATTCAAGGAAAGTAAATATAAAATCAGAACAGAAGATGAGTAGAAAATGAAAAACGACTTTGAAGGAAGCAAGAAACTGTTTGATAAATTAGCGAAGATCAATATGAAGGGACGGAAGAGTACAGAGTTAGGCAGCAAGAGAAATAGCAAGGGTGAAATGCCGTATGATACAGACGAGATACTACATGCTTTGAGAGATGCTCTAAAGAATTATTGAGGGATGAAGCTATAAGGCACCACAACTGCAGAAACAAAATATTAAAACCAAAAAAGATGAAATTTCTACTAAAAGAGCTTCATTTGTTTCACTAAAATGACGAATTTTTAATAAAATATCTTAATTTTTAAGCAAGAAAGCTTTTTTAGCCAAAAGAACAAAATGGAACTCTTATGTTAATTTTGTTTTTCCATTTATCTTTGTTTGCTGATGATAAAATCGAATATGTCACTAACCGATCTCATTGTAACGTGCAATATATTTATCAATGCGTAGATAAGAACGAATAAGAAAAAACGCAAAAAAGATTGATAAAAGCTAAAGCGTGTCATTTGTTTATAATCATTTCAGCTGACAGAATATCATCCTAGTGTTTACAAATCGTTTATTTTTATAAATAAAAAATGTTGAATTAAAATTTTGTGAGTAAATTTTTTGGAAAATTGCATTTTAAAATTGTAATGAATGTTCATTCAAATATTGAAAAAGATCATTTTCAATAAATTGAACATGCAAATCAATTTTCTGAGGTTTTAAATTTCAATACAATTAAAATTGAAACTGGAATTTATTGAAATTTGAAGGTATTAAAATTTGCTGTGTTTATTCATTAGAGTGGTCCAAAAAATTAAAATTAAAAAAAGTAAGGTGCTCTCAAAAATATTTTTTCTTTTTAAAGAAAAAATTATGTATAAATTTGAGCTAAAACAAAAAATACCTAGTACTCCCTCATCAGCCTTAAAGCTTTTAAAGATTAACATCTTCTTAATTTTATAATTAAAAAAAAAACATTGAACATTGTTATTTTAATGCAATTATCAACATCCCAGACTTGATAGTGCATATAAGGGTTTTTGGGGTCGCTGATTACGAATCTGAAGTCAAATTTTCAAAATTCAAAATGGCCGATTCAAAATGGCGGAAATAATTTTCAAAAATTAGTCTATAAATATAAAATTTTGTACGTATGGGTTTTCGGGGTCGCTGATTACGAATCTGAAGTCATATTTTCAAATTTCAAAATTGCCGATTCAAAATGGTGGACATAATTTTCGAGAATTAGTCTATAAATATAAAAATTGGTAGATATGGGTTTTCGAGTTCACTGATTGCGAATCTTAAGTCAGATTTTCAAATTTCAAAATGGCCGATTCAAAATGGTGGACATAATTTTCGAAAATTAGTCTATAAATAAAAAAATTGGTAGATATGGGTTTTCGGGGTCGCTGATTGCGAATCTTAAGTCAGATTTTCGAGATTCAAAATTGCGGATTCTATGTGACGGACGAAACATTAAAAATTAGAATATAAATTGTTCCTCTATAAGAGTCTTAGGAGTTGCTAATTATGATTTTAGCTTCCCAAAGAATCTGCTACTAGTCCCATATTTTTTGTAATTATTTCCTTTTAATTTTAAAATTTTTTAAATATTTTTATATATTTTTCTTCTATTTTTTGTACAGGAACTAATCACGCATATGATAAAAAAGTTTTAAAATGAAGATTATGAGTTTGAAGTAATGAAGAACAATTTTGAAAATTCTATCAACAGAATATTTCACTCACATTTTAAACTAACTTTTGCTGTATATGAATTTGGCATTTAACGTCATGTAGATTGCAATAATTTCTTATTTATTGTATTCAGCAAAGCAGTTTTTCTTTGCGTTGATGCATAAAGTAACGTTGCATGTCGTGCAATAGAATTGTGATCGAACTCGATTGGTTTTAGTACTACAAAATATACCATTTTTGGAGGATCCTTCATACACACCAGGCAATTGTTTCTGTACTGACGTTCTTATACTTTCAGGTGTTTTAATTTTTTTGAAGCAGGAATACTGGATTCATTTGAGCATGGTCTTCCTCGCTTCTGTTGGCAATTCATTCCCATCAGCTCATCTACGACTGATAAACGGAAGTCTTTCAATTTCAAATCTTTATCAGGATTGAGTAATTTGAAAATTATAAAAGAGTTGACAAGAGTTACATCTATGAAATGCCACAGTAAACGGTGCCACCATTTTCGGTTTTTTCTTGTTATTTCATAGAATGATTTTATCTGATCTGACTGGTCAACACATCCCATGTGAGCATTATAATCCTTTGACATTTGAGGGCAAGCCAGTATCTTCAATGAACCATCTTTTTGTCTTCTCTCTACCTCAGACTAAGCACATGGATAACTTGAACATTTAGACTGCTGCGCATAACCAGCTGAAATAATTGAATCTTGTGAAGTTTTCTTTCGATGAGGCTGCCATATTAGATCCGCCATTTGTAATTTTCAAAATCCGAAACTTGATTCGTATTCAGCGACCTCAAAACCCCGATACAAGTTATACCACCTAAAATAATTGAATTTTGTGAATTTTTCTTACGATCAGGCCGCCATATACGGTCTGCCATATACGGTCCGCCATTTGTAAAATTTTAAATCCGAAACTGGATTCGTAATCAGCGACCGCAAACATCCCTATACAAGTAATGCCACCTGAAATAATTGAATTTTGTGAGTTTTTCTTTTATCTGGCCGCCATATTGGATCCGCCATTTTCAATTTTCAAAATCTTATACTGGGTTCGTAATTAGTGACCTTGAAAACCCCTGTATACCAAATATCAGTGAATTTTGTTGTAAAATAAGCTCATAGCCGAATTCAATTTAAAATTACCACATTTTTTTATTGTTAATTGTTTATAACTAATTATATATAGTGGTACTCTAAATTTTGTGCCGAGAAACGTGTTCCCTATGCATTCCTTATTCAATGAAAAAAGATTAGAGCGATCTAGAGCTTAAATTATTCGAGCTATAAAGAAAAAACTGAGGAAAACTAGGGTGCCACTAAAGTGGCACCTGCCCCTGAAAGGGTTAAAATAAATTATTTGTTGTAATCTTTTAAAACTTTTGAAGCAAATATAATGGTTTCAATCTTTAAACTTCCGGACAGGTGATCATCATTGTGAGGCGTAACAGTTTTTTAAAACTATGTGAAGCCAAGCTTTATACGAGAGCGTTTAAATAAGGAAATATTTTTGGAACATCAGATGCTTCAAATGAAAATTTAAATCCATCCTTACACACAATTTTAAAAGCATCATGTCGATATGCGAAATATGGTAGAAGTTTATCCAGTTAGTTTTACAAAAAAGAAAAAGCACCATTTGTAGATTCTGTATTTTCTGCTGTTGTATCGAAGCAAACTCCTACGGTCTTCTCAACAAGTTTCTAATTATGTAGAGTAGTAAATGTTGCTTCCGCAATTTTTTATTCTTTACCTTCATCTATTTTTGGAACTCCAACAGCTTTTCTGTTTCTTTTCCAGATACCAAAATAGCTCACTGTTCTTCTTTTAGCGGGCCCCCAGAAATTTCTGGAAGAAATTTGCATCTATATTAACAAGTTTTTCCGGAAATGCAGTAGTTTCTTTTATTTCTACAGCTTGTTGAGTACTTGGAGATTCTATTATACTCTTAACACTACTTGAAGACAAGGTCACTTCGGATAAATTACAGATACTGTAATCTTTTATGGCTGCAGATAAAAAATACTTCGCTTTTCTATTACTAATTCAGTACTTCTTCTTTGTTCTTCTTTCAATTTCCTTTCCTGATACTTAGATATTCGCAATTTTTGGTTTTCATTTTTTCTTACTAAATCACTGAAGTTAGTAATAACTATCTTTCTCTCTAATCTTTGATTCGTCAAAAATAGTCTGTTACTTCCTATTTTCATTAGTTTAGAAATGTCGCAGTATGCAATATTGAAAATACAATTTGATACCTGTTGAAACTAAGTCTCCTTGACAAATTGTGTTGGTCTACCCCGGTTTGTATTATGGCAAATATTTTTTATAATAATTTAATATAGTTTTCAGTTTTCTTGTAATAATTCTTTTCTCCATAGTTCGTATTCGAGCTTTATTCCCCATATTTCAGACATACTGGATAACCTGTTTTACAGGATCTTTCTCACGGTTGCATTCGATATTATGATATAATAAAAGTATACATGAAAAACTTCGGCGGTTGTTGGTGACACATTTTAATCAAACTCTTTCTTCGACTGACGAATTAAATTCATGATTAATACTGATTCAGCCATTTTTTGTATTTAAAATAGTTGTGATCAGAGCTTTTTGCTTTAATTCGAAAACAAAACAATATTAAAAATGAAAAAAGTTAATTTTCAAATGTAAAATCTCACTTTTTGGTTTTCATATGAATATCTTACGTTCATAAAGACCAAAAGTTACTTTATTATAGGTAAATTGAAGGCTTGGAAAGCAGAGTCTTCAATTGTATTCGTCTACAAATTCTGCATCTAAAGGAAGACTCAAATGCAATGGTTAATGTACAAAAAATCAAGTTATTGTCAAAAACACACTTTAAAATCAATCTTTCTAAAAAATGTCATTTCACTGCTGAATTCGTATTAAAAATTTAAGAAAATAATCCCTTTCATAATGTTTTGTTAATTTGAAAATGTAGAAGTTTTAAGGTCGATCATGGAGTTAGGTACTCTTTTTCTTCAAAAATAACGAATATTTTTTGGAGCACCTTCTATTTTTCGAATTCTAGGCTTTTGTTATTATTTATGAACAACCCAATACATATCCCCTCAAATATTTCTAAAAAAAAATGGTTTAAATGTTGAAAATTATTTATAATTTTAATAGACTCGAAGGTCTTTTAATATGCAAGGTTTTTTTTTAATTTATCGCATTCTTCTATTATCGCAAATAATTTCGACAATGGAAAAAGCTCGAATTTTCAATGAACTGCTAAAGGGGCCATCAACTTTTAAAGTAAGTTGTTCAAAATGTATGCATTCGAAGAAAAATACTGAATTTAACAATAATTTTAACCAATTAACTGTTTATTAACTGTTCCATTTATATTTATTTATATTTTTTTATCAATTTGTTCCGGTTATTCTTTGTAATTGCTTCAAAAAATATCCTAAGATGTAAATGTCTTCGTAAAAGACTTCTTTGCAAATGACTTCTAGTCTGCGCATTCCGGACACTATGGTGTTGGGTTCAAAAACTATATATGCGGTCTTAAATGTTGACATTCGAAAACGCATTCACCTTATATTTTCTTATATTTATCTTATATTTTGGGCCCTATGCCCAATTTGGAACATATGTCAAATTGGTGCACTATTTCAATTTTTTGGCCCTAGGTCTTTGTTGGTCCACTTGTCTGCTTGGGCCCTATACCTATTTTTCGCACCTTATCAATTTTAAACCCTATGCCCAATTTGGACCCAGTTATAACTTTGGGACCCACGTAATTTGTAGGTCCTATGTCTATTTTGGGTCTATGACTTTTGTATATCTATTTCTATTCTGGCCCTATACCTATTTTTCGTCCTATGCCAAATTTGGAATCTGTGTCAACTTCAAGGCCAATGCCAATTTTTGGCCCAATGTCTATTTTAGGCGTTGTGTCAAATTGGGCCCTATGACAAATTTGGACCCAGTGTTGAATTTGAGAGCCATGTCAATTTTGGTTTCTGTTTATTTTGGTCACCGTGTAAAATTGGGGCCCCATGTAATTTTTGAGACCTGTACCAATTTTGGGTCCGATGTGTTTTTAGGCCCTATGTCTATTTTTTGCCCTATATCAATTTTTGATACTATGTCAAATTTGGACCCTGTGTTAACTTTGTGACTCATGTTAATTTTAGACTATAAGTCTATTTTGGGTCCGATGCCAAATTGGGACACTGTGTTGGTTTTGGGCCCAATGTTCATATTGATTCGTAAATAGACGGACGGAGAACTGACTGACACTATAAGGGTTTCTGCTCGGAGCTGCGAAACCCTAAATATAAATAATTTCCCTTGAATTAATTTCTTGTTTTAATTTGGATTCTCACAGGTGAATTTCTTGATAACCCAGTTTACGGCACTGGGATTGGCCGGATTGTTGAGGTCTTCTTTGAATCCTGGTGTAACATCACCAGCCACACGACATGCCTTTGGCCTCATTTTTGGTCTTGTCTTTGGATACTTCAGTTTCGGCAAGTAAGCCTATTTCTCTATTTAAAAAAATGGTAATTTTGATTTTCAGTATTAATTAAATTTTTATAAATAAATTATGAATTGATTTTTAATTTTCTTTTTAGATAATATTCTCAATGTATAGGTATTAGGGTGATTCGAAATAATTTTTTTCGAATTTTTATGCGTATCAATCCCAAATTTGTTCGAATTGGCAAAAAAATAATTGCTTTTTTTTTAGAAAAAAATTATACATAGAGGTTCCTCTAGCCCCATAAGTTTTAACGCGTATTGTAAATTTTATGTAGAATCGTCAATATTAGGTGAATCGAGTTGAAACTCAACATTTCTCTTCGAAATTAGCCATAAAAGACGAATAAAAAAATACTGTTTAAATATCACCCTCATCAGTATTTTATAGGGTTCCAAAAAAAACCTATAAGTGAAAAATTGGGGTTTGCTAGTTTTTGGCGCTAATTAAGAGTTATTTGGGTTTGAAAATATAAATTGTTTCTAATACATATATTTTTACCTTCTATTGATAATTATATGTTTAAATACATTTTTTAAATAATTTATTATTCTTTATAATTTTTATTTGAAAAGAGTTAGGAAGTCGCAGTTTTTTACGAAATTTTCAACTTATTTTCAACGTTTCAGCTAGAGCGAGGCAATAATCAAATACATTTAACAGAAGTAATTTTCTAAACCATTTATTATTACTAATGACAACAGCTCTGATGACAATATTCTCTTAGAATAACATTTTAAGTTGCAATTTTTTCTAAAATTTTCCACTTATTGTCCACTTTCCACTTAGAGTGAAGTAATAATTCATTTATGTTAACGAACGTAATTGTTTCAACCATTTTTTTGTTATTTATAGTAATATTCTCTTGAAATAGTTCTAGAAAATTCCCGGTTTTTATTTGTAAATGTTCATCTTTTTGTTCACTTTGCATGATTGTGGTAATAATCAATTAAATTTAACAAAAATAATCATTTAAAAAAATTATTATTTTTTGCAAAAATCTCCTACAGTGACTCTAGAATTCTAGATAGTTTTGTCACTTTTTCTTAAATTTCCCACGTCTTATCAACTTTTCACTTACGTCGAGGTAATAATTTATGCAATTTAACAAACATAATTATTTAAACAAATGATTATTTATAACTATCTTCTGTAATAATGCTCGATAGTTGCGTTTTATCCTGAAATTTTTAACTTTTTGTTCATTTTTTACCTAATGAGATAATAATTAATTCAAGTTAACAAACATAATTGCTTAAACAATTTATTATTGTTTATAACTATCTTCTCTTAACGAAACGCTAGAGGTTTGTAGGTTTTTCTGAAATATTCAGTTTTTTTTACTTCTTAGCTAGGAAAAAATAATAGATATTATTATTAATATCAATCTAAACAAAAATGTTCTCAGTAACTACTTCCGGGAAAATTTTCATTTAATATGATCAATACAGAAAATTTGAATAATCTTTCAAATATGTGTTTTTATTTCAGTAAAAACATATTCACAAAAAGAGAGATTATTTAAAAAATTATTTCTCTAATGTTTATTTATTAATTGTTCATAACTAAAAAGCCAAAGCAAATGAAAAAACCAGAACAAATTGCAAGTTTCTAGCATTACTCAAAGAGAGTATTATGAAAAATAATTATAAATTGTTATAACATTGATGTTTATTAACGTGAATTATTATTACCTCATTCTAATTGGAAATTTGAAAATAAGTTTGAAAACTCTAAAAAAACAAAGACTTTATAACAATTATCTAAAAAAACATGTATAAACAATGATGAATTGTTTAAACATCTAATTATCAGTTGATACATTCTTTTTTTTTTATTCGAAATTTTTAAAAACATTTACTCTTGGTCCAAACTGCCAGTGAAACATAATAAAAGAATTAAATATTTTTTTAAAAATGTTGCCTAATTTAGAATTCTTTTTAAATGTGCAAAAAACATTTTTTTAAAAGAATAATATGCACAAATTTTGGAAAAAGTTAAATATGTTAAAGCTGGAATTTCTTATGCTTCATTTAAAGGAACATGTTACAGCTTTGCTTTTTCCGAAAAAATCTTTTATCTTATTTTAGGATTTTTTGTTGTTGCAATTTTCAAATGTTTAAACACTACGAAGAAAATTTGTCATGAAAGAAAATTAAGAAAATGTTTCTTTGGTTCAAGCTGAAGAAACTTCAGTCTCAACATTTTCGACTTTTAAAAAAAAAGTTTGCATTTACAGAAGATATTAATCTGTTTAAAAAATGTGTTTATTTTATTTTTTACTTTTTTCTTACCAACCCACACATTTTTTTTCCTCAGTTCAACGATTCATTTCAATCAACGAATTTACGTGTTGATCACACTTTATTAGTTCTGCAGTTTTTAATATTTTAATTTTCATCAATTTCAAATTAGAAGACGAAATTATAAATTCAGTTTTTACTTGATTTAAATGCTTCTTAATTTAAGACACTTTCAAATAATTTTAAGAACCTTTGAATTGACTTAAAAACAACAAATTGAAAAGCTTTTGTTTTTTAAATTTATTTATAGCATTCCATTTTTAAATTGTTATACAAATTGATATTAAATTTAAAGTTTTCTTTTTAAATTTTGATGTTTCTGATTTTCGGGCTCTTTAATTTTTAAATCCATTCATTTGAGATGGTTTCAAATTATTTGAAGAAAATTTGTATTTATTTGAAAACTACCTAATTGAAAAACAACACAAATTTCAAATCCTTTTGAATTTCGGACGCTTTAAATTTGAAAGGCGTGCAAAATGTACTAAACTTTTTTTTATTTTCAATATGATTTTTTTTTAAATGTTTAATATTCAACTTGACAGGCAGGCGTTCCATTTGGCAGGTCTTCCGGCACTATGTTATATAGCGATGAGAACGTTGGATCCAAAAATAATGCAAAGGTGACATTTTGATGATTTATTATTTATTTATCGATTTATTATCAGATTTTTATTTATTAGTTACTTTTTTCCATTTATTTCAGATAAAAAATTGAATTTTTATTAAAGTAATGAACAAACTAAAATGATTGAATTTCTAATATTTCTTATATTTAAACCGATTTGTTTTTCAGATTTGTTCTTGCGATAGCGTTGATCTATCTCTCCTGCATTCATTTGCATCGCCAGGTTTACGACTGTGGGACATACTCACTCGACATCACAGGTACGTTTTTATTAAATAAAAATTCAATAAAAAATGAGTAAAGTTTTTGTTATAAAAACAATGCAAATAATCGAGAAAAAACTTTAATTTAAATTTTAAAACCTTTTAAACTTTGAAAGTCAAATTTTGAATGTTCATAATTATGTTAAATAAAATTAACAGATTTTATAATGAAATAGGTCTTAATCCCCGATTTTTTTTTGTATTTCGAAGCTTTCGAAGGTCACGGCATACTTACCAGATTCCTATCTTACCAACATTTTTTTTTAAATTCACGACTACAAGACAAGAAATGAGATATTCAGTTGGAAATTTGAGAAATTAAATAAAAGGCACTGAGCAGGGGTTCTAGGCCTCTTTTCCCCTTGAAAAAAAAGAATTGCTCTTTTTCCAAAAAACTTCCCCTTTTTCTGTTTTGTTTTTGTTTGTTGAAAATTGAATTTGTTAAAAATTCAACAATGTTGTGAAAAAGCCATTTTTTGGTTGAAAATTCAACTATTTTTCTTAAAGTTCTATTATGATTTGTTAAACATTAATTTCATTGGTTTAAAATGTAATTTTTTAACTAATTAAAATTTAAAAATTAGTCTTATTTGATAATTCAACTCTTTGTTCAAAACTCGATCCTTTGATTTGAAATTTTAATTCTTGCGGTGGAAGTTTGAGCTTTTCTGGTTAAAAATGCAATTTTTTATGTAAAAAATCGTCTTTCTTTGTTGCCTTCATTTGTTTTTATTTAAAATTTAAAAAAAAATTTGATTAAAATATCAACTACTACATTTTTCATTGAAAGTTAATTTTTATGAACAAGAATTTAACTATTCCATTTTTTGTTGAAAATGGATTGTTTTTAGGTGATTTTTGGATGAAAAATCATATTTTCGGGTTAAAAATTCAACTTTCTTTGTAGAGAGTTTAAATTTTGGTCTTGTGGTACAAACTTAAGATTTTTTGGTTTAACCCTCAAAGTACATGCATGGTAAAAATCACGGTAAAGTGCATCGTGAATGTTCCACACCCAGCGTATTTAATTATGTATTGTTTAACCCCTATTGAATATTTTGTCACAATAAAATTATTCGATATAGTTTAAGGTATCTTTCATCAGGCAGAGTTGATTTTATAGCCATTTATTTATTTTAAGTTTATTTAAAAAAATTATTGTAAAAAAGAAGTGAAAAAAGTTTTTTTTTTTTTACTTAAAAAATCAATAATAATTGAAAAAAGAGACATGTATAGCCGTATTTTAACAATTATATTTTATTCAACACATCTACAGTCTGCTCTCGTATGACGCGCTGGCGTAAGTTATAAGCCATCTACAAAGTAAAAAAGTATGAAATAGTCAAAAAAAATTATTATTTCACTTCATGTGATATACTTACATTAGAGAGTAAACAAAAATCAATAAAATTACAAAAAAAATTTGCTCAAAAATTACTTTTTTACTCACTCAGTGCACACTGGGTGTTCGATACCCCACTATTTTTTACCTCCACTTTCCGCTAGTAGACTGACGCTAGGTGGCGACACTTACTCAATTTTTTCGAATTAAATATGGTTTATAAGAGTTTGAAAATTTCTTGGGGTGTTAGTCATCCACAACAATGCACATTTTGATAAGAAGTTATTTTTATTGTTTGAAAATTTATTTTTTATATGACTTTTTGCTGGAAAATAAATACTTGTGTTTTAAAAATTAGACGGTTTTATAGAAAAATTGGCTTTTTGGCATAAAAATCGAAGAATTGGTTGAAATTTATTTTCTATTTTGACTGAAAAATCTTTTTTGATTAAAAATGCAACTTTTTTGTTTAAAAAATCGCCTTTTCGATATTAATATCCATCTGTTTCGGTACAAGTTCTAGCTGTTTTGGATAAAATGCCATTTTTTTATTAAAAAATCATCTGTTACGTTTGAAGCAAACTGACTTTTATTCAAAATGAAAGTAATTTTTTATTGAAAAGTCAACCATTGCTTTCTTCATTGAGAATTTATCTTTTTGTCTGAAAACTAAACTACTTGGTTAAAATTTTATCTACTTTGTTAAAAATACATTTTATTGGTTAAAGTTTTAATTATTTTGTTGGAAATTCGTTTAAAAAATTTTTTTCAACGAAAATTCATTTTTATAACTGGAAATTTAGCTATTTTTTTGTTGAGAACTCATCCTTTTTAATGGACTTCAACTGTTTATTTATAATTTAAAATTAAAATCATTTTTGGTTGAAATGTCAACTATTACACGTTTTGTAGAGAATTCATCTTTTTTTTATTGAAAATGAAATTACTTGGTTAAAAGTTGAATTATATTTTGTTAAAAATTAATTTTATCATTTGAGGATTTAATAATTTAGTTGAAAATTGATTGATTGATCCATTGTGGCGAAGGAATTCAAGAATTTGGTTGACACATTTGCTCTTCTAATTAAGAAATCCTTGTTGGTTGCAAACTCAACTCTTGTTGAAAATTCTTATTTTCAGTTTGAAAATTCTCCTCTTTTATTAGAAATTTGATGGTTTTTGGTCTAATTCAACTTTTTTTATTTTTAATTAAAATGTTTTTAGTTCAAATATGAACTATCACATTTTTTTAGAATTGATCTTTTTTGATAAAATTCATCTGTTTTTTATTTAAAATCAAATTCATTTTTGGTTCAAATATCAATTATTATATTCAACTATTAAATTAAAAAACAACTTTGTAGGTTGACAATCTAACTATTTGGTTAAAACTTCCATTATTTTTTTCAAAGTTGCATTATTTTGTTAAATTTCAATTCCTTTGTTGTACATTCATCTTTTCAGGAACAAAATTCATCCTTCTGAATTAAAAGTTAAATTGCTTTATAAAAAATTGCCTTTTTGGCCTAAAAATTTAACTATTTGGTTCAAAATGCAACTTTCTTTATTTGACGTTTAATTCTGTTCTTGAAAATTCATCTTTTTTTGTTAATACATCAGCTATTTCATTGAATATTCAATTCTTTTGTTCATAATTCAGCTATATTGTTAAAAAATAATATTTTTTTTATCGAAAACCATTGTTTTATTGAAAATTTCTTTTTTTTTGTATTGAAGATTCACCTTTTTTTGGCATAAACATTCATGTTTGAAAGTCACATTTATGAGTTGAAAATTCAACTATTTGTTTGAAAAATCATCATGGTTCCAATTTTTTTAGAATTGCAAAAATTTGTTTGTAATTCTAAAAATGTTGGTAAGATAGGAATCGGGTAAGTACGACTTGGCCTTAATTTGAAATTTCACCAATTGAAGGATAGGTATTAAATACAAAGGTATTTTAAATTTAAAACTAACAAATTAATTAAAAACAATTTTAATAAATTAATTAAATAAATAATTATTTAAAATACATAAATCAAAATAATTTAAATCAATTATTTTAAACTAATTTTTCTTTCCTCTTTTTTTTATTTTTGTACAGCCATTTTTTTAAGGAGGATCTTTTTTAAATTACAATAAGATAATTTTATGGTGGTTATCAAAATTGATTCTTTGGACTCTTGGTTTTATTTTTCGAAATTCTATTCATTAACTTGATTATTGGACGCTAAATAGGATTTAAAATTTTACAGGCCCTCTTATGGTGATTACTCAAAAAGTTACAAGTCTTGCTTATAGTGTTCACGATGGCTTGACTCGCAGGGAAGAGGAACTCACACCCACACAACGTCATCAAGCCGTAAAGTAAGTTAATTTTTTTTTAAATTTTATTTTTACATTTTCAGTATTTTAAAATAAAAATAAAATTAAGGCCTTGTAATACTTATCAGATCCCTATTTTGCCGGGGCCGAGTTCTGCGAAAATTTAAATTTAATAAATAAAAAATAGCTTTTATTAAAACAAATTATAATAAAAAGTTTACACTTCATTTGTGAAATGAAGTTAAAGAGTAAGTCCTTCATTTACGTTTTTTGATCAAATTCTTGATTTTTCTTACCAAATAGTAGAATTTTCAACTAATAAAGATACATTTTTAACCAAAACTGCAACTGTTTAATTTTCAAAAGAAAATGGAATAGTTGAATAGTTGAATTTTTAGCCATAGATGAATTTTCACTAAGTTAATGAATCTTTAACCAAAAATACTACTTCCCAAAAGAATAGTATAACTTTGACTAAATAAAGATGAATTTCCAACGACAAATTGAATAGTGAATATTTCTACCCAAAAATATTTTAATAATAAATCAAGTTTAATTTAAACAAAAAAGATGAATAAAAAAACAACTAATTTTTACGTTGAAAAATTAAATATAAACTAAAATGTTCGAGAAAGTAGTTAATTTTTTATCGAAAGAAATTAATTTTAAAAATGAAAAAGGACAAGAGGATGAATTTCTACCAAAAAGTCGAATTTAAAAAAAAATTCAAACAAAATCATTAAATTTCTTTAAAATATTAGATTTTTTAACCAATGAAATGAATTTTTTAAAAGAAGAATCAATTTTCAAACACATAGTTTATTTTAAACAAAAGAGATGAATCTTCAAAAACAACATAAAATCTAATATTTAATATTTCAACAAAAAAGTATTTTAAATTAAAAGCCGTTGAATTGAACCAAAAAGGACGAATTTTTAACAAAGCATGTAATTTTCCATTGTACGAATTAACTGTAAACTTTTATCAATAATTTTTATAGAGGCAGCTATTTTTCACGAATTATAGTTAAATTTTCGCAGTATTCAGAAAAATTCAAATTTTATATATGAAAAAAAAGCTTTTTTCAAACAAATTATTAATAAAAGTTTATAATTCATACGTAAAATAGTATTATTACTCACTGAAAGAACTTTTTATAGTACATTTTCTGAAAAGTTTGTCATTTTTATAGCCAAAACTAGAGTTCCTTTAGGGAGAGTTGTGTCACCACTTACTCCGCTCTTGATTGGTGCCGCAAAAGTGAAATCGGATGTTTTGAAATTGGCGCGACTTTCAAGTCAAATTTAATGTTCAGGCACTGATAGAATAGTAAATAAATACAATAAAAATAATAATGCAGGTGTAATAATGAAGAATGTTTGAAAAGTGAAAAATCTTTATTTATACACACTTTTAAAACAAAATACTATTATTTAAGACTGTTTGATGAAGGCTGTAAAATCTAATAGATAGTAAGTAGAATAACAATAATAACAATTTGGATTTGCTTATTGAAAATTAATAAAATGTAAAAAAATTTGTTTATGATATGAATTTTTACAATATTAATTGGCTAAATCAAATTTTGTACTACAAATTTTTAATTTTTACGAATAAAAATTAAAATGGGATAAAACATGAGGAAAAATGTCTAATTGTATTGTTTGTGAAGTAAAGTAAAGAAATTGAATTCTGAGGTTAAGGCCTTTTCTTCAATTTTGATTAAATTATTTCGAATAAAAATAAATTTAATTCAATCATAGAGAAGACCAAAATAAAGATCACATTAAAGTAATATTTTTTAAACCAGAGTTGACTAATCAGAAATAAAAGAAGTTTTTTAGGAGGTTAAAAAACTTTTTTTACAATAGGTATATGTAAAGTTGTCTTAGCCCTAAAAACTTGTTTTCAAATAAGTCTTTTTCAGAACAATAGGTCAAAAGTAAGAGAGGATTTATGATACAACTAAAATGTAAATTACATGAATAAAGTAGAAAAGTTTTTACTGCTGATTTTTTGGAATTGTATTTCAATTAAAAAATGTTTAATTATAGAATAAATATCACTGAGAATTCATGCTGCAGGCGAACGTTCATTCGAAATTACATTTCAAATTTATACATTATACTATAAAAGTAATAATTGAAGACAAATTTCAGTTAAAAAATGAAGATAATTCGTTTTTCTTTCAAGTTTAGAACTCTAAGAACCCACATATAAATTCTTATTAGTAAGTTATGTACATAGACATGCTTTTGCTAGCATATTTCTGAGACGAAAGAGCTATTTGCTCTTTTGTTTCTTCTCTTTATCTTTTGGCTGAAAATTAATCTTTTTTGTTGAAAGAAAGCATGTCTAAGTTGAAAATGTAAATAATTTTTTTAAATTCATTTTTCTTTACTTGAAAATTGATCTTTTTAATTGAAAATTTAACTGTGTGTTTGAAAATTGACTTTTTATAGAAAAGTTCGTTGTTACAAAATTTATCTACTTTGTTAAAAATATTTTTTTGTGTTTAAAAATTCATTTTTAAGTTGGAAACTCGACTTTTTGGTAGAAAATTAATTTTATTGTTTGAAACTTAATTTTTTTCACTGAAAATCGAATTATTTCATTTTTGGATAATTTTTTTATTTGTAAAATTCATTTCTTTTAATCAAAATGGAATTATTTTATTGGATAATTTTTAAAATGAATTGTTCAACTTGAAAATTAAGTATATTGCATTCAAATTTAGTTTTTTTTTTTGTTTAAATTCAAATGTGTTTTAATTAATATAAACATTTTTGTTCGAATATCAACTATTCAATTTTTCGTTGAAGATTCATCTTTTTTGGGTTTGGTTCAAAGTTATACTACTTTGCTAAGAAGTTATTTCTTTTTTTGCAAATTGTATATATTGTTGGAAATTAAATTATTTCTCTCTGAAAATGTCATTATTCCATTTTTTATTGAAATTAATTTTTTTAGTGGAAATTTGAACAATTTGGTTGAAAATTCTCTTTCTTTTAATAAAAAAATTACCTTTTTTTTAGTCAGAATTTCAAATATTTAGCTGGGAACTTCTGAACTTTTGTTGAAAATTTCTCTTTCTAGTAGAAACTTTATCTCTCTTCTAAAAACTTATTATTTTTGTTGAAAATTGAATTATTTCATTTTTGGTTAAAAAGTGAACTATGCCATTTTTAGTACAAAATTTATCTTTACATGTTGAAAATTCTACTATTTGGTAAGAAAAATAGAGAATGTTATCAAAACATTTATATTAATTTTTTCTGTTGACACTGAATGCTATACTCTTTTACTTTATTTTACAAAAGAACGATAAACGTTTATTAATAAATAATTTGCATAAAAAAGCTATTTTTGATTTATTAAGTTTAAATTAAAAGAAAATTCATTTTTGGAAATTTGATATCCATTTTTAGTAATTGAGGACCATACGAACGTTCTTTTGTGCTGTTTAATTAATTTCCAAAATTTTCAACTTGATAGCCCAATTCGTGTAGAATTGAGTTGTTGGAAAAACATGTCGGTAAGGAAGAAATCGATAAAGTATTATACATAGCCTTAAATATATAAAAATAACTAAAAACTAATAATAATCAAATAAATAATTATGCTCTGATCATGAGTATTAAAAAATAAATAATAAAATGCACTTAATTTGCAGCAAAATGCCAACGATTTTCGAATACTTCAGCTACGTCTTCCATTTCCAGGCTTTGATGGCCGGCCCAATAATTTTTTATCGTGATTACATCGACTTTATTCATGGTCACCGAATCCTCGAAGCACAGTCGCTGACAGTAATTATCTCCATTAAATTTTTTGTTTAAGGCCATCTCACACTACCCTATTCCTACCTTACCGACATTTTTTCGCAACAACTTACGCCTATAGACTAGTTAAGATATCGAAAAAAAATTTCTGAAGTTAAATATATTTACTAAAGAACATTTGCGCATTCCTGGATTTTAAAAATTACAAAAAGAATTGATTTTTGGGTTATTTTTGGAATTCGAAAATCTTAAGGCGCGTTATTGCAAAACAAATGTCGGCAAGGTAGGAATCGGGTAAGTATTGCATGGCCTGAGGCCAAAAAAGTTCAACTTCCTCGAATAAAATAATTTTTTCTTTATCAGGGACACTATGAGAACAAATCAAACGAAATTGTGATAGAGCCTTCACCAGGATTGGTAGTTGTGAAAAAAGTACTTTCGAGTATAGTCTGTGCTGTAATATACATCACTCTTATTCCTTCGTATCCTATTGAAAAAGTGAAAGGTTTGTGCGAAAATATATTAAAATTTTCAAAATAATCAAGGGCCCGTACTTAAATTACGTAACATATCATTGATTTGCTTGAAGATTTTACAAAAGTTCAATTTGAAGCAAATAGTTGAAATTTCGACCACGCTTTTAAAAAAAGAGAATTTTCAACTGAAAAAAGTCAATTTCAAGAAAATAGGTGATTTTTTAAACCGAAAATACGAATTTTCGACGAAAAAAAAAAGAATTTTCATCAGAAAAGTTAATTTTGAAACAAGCAGTCCAATTCTTGACAAAAAATATATATTTTCACAAAAGATGTTAATTTTCAAGCAAAAAGTTGAATTTTCTATAAAACAGTTGACTTTTCAACCAGAGATTGAGAATTTTTATCAAAAAGTACTAATCTTTATGCAAATAGTTGAATTTTCTACGTAATTGTTAAACTTCCAAGACAAAAGGACGAACTTTCTACAAAACGATTAAATTTTCAAGAAAAAAAAGGGAATTTTTAAACCGAAAGTACGAATTATCTCAAAGAATTGAATTTTAATCACGAAAATAAGAATTTTCAACATAACAGTTCATTTTCAAACAAACAGTTCAATTTTCGATTGAAATGTATATATATTTTAATTAAAAATTTTAATTTTTAACGAAATAATTGAATTTTCTATAAAAACGTTGAATTTTCAAAAAAAAATTTTAAGTAAATAATTAAAATTTCTACGTCATTTTTAAACTTCCAAGCCAAAAGGACAAAATTTCTACAAAATGATTTAATTTTCAACAAAAAAGTTAATTTTCAACTGAAGAAAAATAAATTTCAAGAAAATAGTTGAATTTTCATTCCGAAATTAAGAATTTTTACCATTAAAATTCATTTTCAAACAAACAGTTCAATTCTTGAACAAAAAGTATATATGTTCACCCAAAATGTTAATTTTGTACAAAGAATTGGAATTTTCTATTAAAGAATTGAATTTTTTACCCGGAAATCAGAATTTACAAAAAAATAATAATAATTTTTAAGTAAATAGGTCAATTTTCAACGTAATTGTTCAACTTTTAAGCGAAAAGACGAATTTTCTATAAAACGATTGAATTTTTGACAAAAAAGTTAATTTTCAACTGAAAAAAAATAATTTTCAAGAGAACAGGTGAATTTTCAGACCGAAAATACGAATTTTTATCCCGAAATTAAGAATTTTCATCAGAAAAGTTAATTTTCAAATGAACAGTTCAATTCTTGAACAAAAAAAAATATTTTCTACCCAAAACAGAGAGAGAGAGTTCATTTTGAAACAAAAATTGGAATTTTCTATTGAAAAGTTACATTTTCAACCTGAAAATGAGAATTTTCTACACAACAAAAAAATAATTTGCAAGTAAATAGATAAATTTTCTACATAATTGTTAAACTTTCAAGCGAAGAAAACGAATTTTTTACAAAATGATTGAATTTTCAATAAAAAAATTAATTTCAACTGGAAAAAAATAAATTTCAAGAAAACAGATGAATTCTTAAACCGAAAATACGAATTTTCTACAAAAAATTGAATTTTCATTACGAAAATAAAAATTTTCAACATAAAAGGTCGTTTTCAAACAAAAAATTGAAATTCTATGAAAACGTTGAATTTTCAACCCGAAAATGAGATTTTTTAACAAAAAAGAATAATCTTCAAGTAAATAGTTAAATTTTCTACGGTATTGTTAAACTTTTAGGCAAAAGACGAATTTTCTACAAAACGATTGAATTTTCAACAATAAAGGTAATTTTCATTTGGAAAAAAATAAATTTCAACAAAACAGATGAATTTTCAAACTGAAAATACGAATAAAAAAAAAATTAAATTTTCATCCCGAAAATAAGAATTTTCATCAGAAAAGTTCATTTTCAAACAAGCAGTTCAATTCTGGGACAAAAAAAAAGATATTTTTACCCAAAATGTTAATTTTGGACCAAAAATGGGAATTTTATATAAAACAGTTGAATTTTTAACCCGACAATGAGGATTTTTAACAAAAAATAATAATCTTAAAGTAAATAGTTAAATTTTCTACGTTATTGTTAAACTCTCAAGCCAAAAAGACAAATTTTCTACAAAAAATATTCATTTTTTAACTTTAAAATATGAGTTTTCAACAAAAAGTTCACTTTGAAACAAATTGTTGGATTCTTGACGAAAAAATATGAATTTTCAACAAGAAGGTTCATTTTCAACCAAATAATTGAATTTTCTACCAAAATGGTTGATTTTTTTCTAAAATAGTTGAATTAAAAAAAAAAAGAAATAATTTTTAACCAAACAGTTTCATTATAACCATTTTGTTGGATTCTTAATAAAAAACGAACATTTAACAAAGTAGATGCATCTTTAACCAAATAGTTTTAATGTTCATGCCAAAAAAGAGAACTTGTTTAGAAGATAGTTCAATTTAAAAAAAGAGTTAATTTTCAATTTAAAGAAATGATTTTTCTACCATAAAAAAGAAGTTTTCTACCAAAGAGGATGAATTTTATTAATTCTGTTCACATTTAGAAAACAAACAAGAAAAACAGGAAAGGAGAAGTTTCTTCAAAACGGGGAAAAGACAAATAAGGGAGCGTGAAGAATGTAATTAAATGTGAAATTAATATATTTTAAACGCTTTCGACTTGAAAATGTTTAACTGTCAAGGCTTGCAATTTGAAAGAAATTATGGTTTTGAATTTAAATTTTAAAAGTTTTATTGTGATTAAAAGCTAAACTAAGTATAGCAAACTTTAATCAAAACGGACAAAAGTCGAATTTTTTCAAAAAAGTCGCACAATTCCTGTCCTAATATTATTTGAACCAATTATCAAAGGAAATAAAAAAATATTTGTAAAAAAAGTTTCATTTTTTCCGAAATAATAACAAATTAGTGTAATCACTCAAATAAGTGTCAAATAGTGTCAATAGTGTGGTGAATCCGAGATCTGGGATAAGAGGCCGTACATAAATTATCTTCTAGGTTATAAATTTTATTATTTGCTAGAAAATTTAACAATTTTATAAAAAAGACATCTTTTTTGGTTACAAATTTAATTGTTTTTTTTTTAAATTCGTCTTTATAGATTAAAAATTCAACTTTTTTAGTAGAACAAATGAAATAAAACTATTTTTTCTGAAAATTTGTCTTTTTGATTTAAAAGTTAATTTTTTTTTTAGTAGAATCTTGGATAAAATTGCAACTTTTTTATTGTACCTATTTCGTAGAAAATATACTTTTTCATTAAATTTAGCTTTTTGGGTTTGAAAAGAGAAGTGAGATCTTTTCTGGATGAAAATCAATTAATGTTTTGGAATTTAAAAAAATTAAAATTCATCCGTCTTAAGAGAAATTTCATCCTTCTTGGATAAAAATGCAACTGCTTAGTTGAAAATTAATCTATTTTGTAAAAAAGTCATGCTTTTTGGTTGAAAAAGTTACTGTTTTGTTGAAAAAGTTACCATTTCGTTGAAAGTTGTCTTTTTGTTTAAAATTTATATTTTGGCGGTGAAAAATGAATTGAGATCTTTTTTTCATGGAAGCTCAACTTAAAAAAATTACCATTATTTAATACAAATTCCTCTGTTTTAGAACAAATTCCGCCTTTCGTGGATGAAACTAAAATTGCAACTGTTTGGTATAGAATTCTACTATTTTGTTAAAAACTCTTTCTTTTCGGTTAAAAAATTCTTCTTTTTGGGTTGAAAATTAAATTTTTTTCGTAGAAACTTATTCTTTGTTAAAAAATTCATATTTTTATAATTTTGATTTAAAATTAAAATCGTTTTTGGTTACAATATCAGCTATTAGATTCAACTATTTGGTTAAAAAAAAAACTTTTTGGGTTGAAAATCTAACTATTTGTTTAAAACTTCAACTATTTTGTTGAAAATTTATTTATTTTGTTAAATTTCAACTGTTTTGTTGAACATTTCATTTTTTAAGGAATAAAATTCGTCCTGTTCAATTGAAAATTCAATTTCTTTGTAAAAAAATGGTCTTTTTGACATAAACATTGAACTACTTGTTTAAAACTGGAACATTTTTTGGATGAGGCTTAATTTTCTTATTGAAAACTCATATTTTTTGGCTGCTACATCAACTATTTTGTTGAAAATGCAATCATTTTTTGATAATTCAAATATATTGTTAAAAAGTACTATTTTTCGTCTAAAACTCAACTGCTTTGTTTAAAAATTCATATTATTTTATTAAACAGTCATACTTTTTGGTTGAAAAATCTACTGTTTTGTTGAAAATGTATTTTTTTTGTTTTAATTTATATTTTGTTGTTGAAAAACTGTTTTTTATATAAAATAAAAACATTTTTGCGTAAAATATCAATTATTATATTTTTCGACGAAAATTAATCTTTTTTCTTTTTTCATCTTTTTTTCATTTAAAATTTAAATCTTTCTTGATTGCAGTATCACATATTACATTCTAAGTTGAGAATTCATTTTGTAATGGATAATTTCACTACATAATTTTTATTAAAAATTGATATATTTTGTTACCAAATAAAAATGAAGAAGATTCATCATTTCAGTCGGAAAAAACAGCTCATATTTTATGTTAAAAACTCCACTTTTCGGTTAAAAATTAACCTGTAAAAAAATTAATCTACTTTGGTAGAAACTTCATCCTTTTTAGTTAAAAATGCATTTTAAAAAATCTAGTTTGGTTGAGGATTTAACTATTTCCTTAAAAAATTATCTTTTTTGTTTTAAATATCAAATGTTTAATTTAACGTAAGAATTAATTTTTTTAAAATAAAATTTTACTACTTCGATAGACATTCAACAATTTAATTTTTTGTTGAAAATTGGTCTTTTTTAGTTATTTTTTCCGTTGAAGATTCATAATTTTAGTTAAAAATTCAACTATTTTGTTAAAAATTCGTCTTTTCTGGTCGAATACAACTGCTTTTTTTTATATAACATAAGAATGTTTTATGGTTTCAATATCAATTATTACAGTTTTCGAGGAAAATTCATCTTGTTTTTTTTTTAATTCAACTACATATTTGGTTAAAAATTCACCTGTTTCTTAAAATTAATCTTAAACAAAAATAAGTCAAGCTTGGTTGGGAATTCAACTATTTTGTTGAAAATTGATTTTTTTGTTGTTAAAATATCAGATTACATTTTTCGTTAAGAATTTTTAAAACTGATATTTTTTAATGTTAAGCTATTTCGTTAAATATTTATTTTTTTCTGTTGAAGATTCATGATTTTAATTGAAAATTGAACTATTGCTTGATTGAAAATTCAACTAGTTTTTGGAAATTCGTATTTTCTGGTTGAATCCTGTTTTTGATATAAATTAAAATATTTTTTATTTCAAATATTAATTGCATTTTTCGTTGAGAATTCATCTTTTTTTTGGAAAATTCTACTAGTTGGTTGAAAATTGATGTATTTTAAAAATAATTTATATTTTGGGGTTTCAATTTCAGCTGTTTTTTTGTTGTTAGTAATTCAAATATTTTATTAAAAATCTAATTATTTTTGGAAAATTTAACTATTTTGTTAAAGATATCATTTTTGGTAAAAAATTCAACTATATTTTTAAAACTTCATCCTTTTAGATTGAAAATTAATTTTTCTTGATTGAAAATTTATATTTCTTTTTGGTTAAATCTTTAACTGCTTTTGGGAAAATTTGTCTCTTTTGCAGACAAGTTGATCTAATAAGTTGTTATTACAACTGTTTGGTTGAAAATCCGTCTTTTTGGGTTGAAAATTCTTCTCTTTGGATATAAAATCTTTTTTGGTTCAAAATTAACTATTTTGTTGAAAATGCAATCAATTTTGGCTTGAAGGCCTAACGGCGCAAATTCTCGAATTAAAAAAAATTAATCTTGGATATTGTTTGGAAATTTTTTTCTTTCGAGATATTTATTACGGTACAAACGTCCCTTATTGCTTTTCACTTTACTTCACAAATTTCCAATTGGATATCTCAATTTATGCGAATGTAAGTTGTTGCGGAAAAATGTCGGTAAAGTAGGAATCGGATAAATTATACATGGCCTTAAAACTAAAATTTATTTTTTCTCCAGATGACGAGTTTCTGAAGAACACATCGATATTTTACAAATTCTGGTACCTGACGATTTCCACAATGCTGGTTCGTTTTAAGTATTATCACGCCTGGATATTTGCAGATGCAATTTGTAACAATTCAGGACTTGGTTTCAATAGTTTCGATGAGAATAATAAACCTCGTTGGGATCATGTGTCTAACGTAGACGCCTTCAAATTTGAGGTAAGAATTTATTATAAACCTGCCTTTTATTTAATATTTTTTTAATATAAAAATACCGTAAGGGGCCGGCCAAAAAGTAATCTATTTTTGGATAATAATTCAGCGTTTTAGTTAAAAATTGAACAGTTCATTTTTAATTTGTTAAATATTTGTCTTTAAAACTCGTTTTTTTGTTGTTGTAAAGAGTTCATTTTTTTTAACTAAAAGTAAAATGGTTATTGGTTAAATATTTAACGTTTTTAGTTTAAAATGAATTGAAAATTTATGTATTTTGTTTTAAATTCGTACCTTTTTTTGTTAAAAATTAATATTTTGGATTTAAAATTCATTTTATTAGACGAAAATCCATCTATTTGATTGGAAATTAAAGAATTTGGTTGAAAATTGATTGGTTTTAGTTAAAATTTGAATAATTTTCCTAAAAATGTATGTATTTTGTTGTAATTTCTTTTCTTTCGGGAGAAATATAATAATGTAATCTCCTTGATTTCAAATTCATTTGAAAGTTTAACTATACTTTTTTATAAGTTCATCTTATTTTTTAAAGATCTTGGTTCAAAATAATTTTTTACTGAACATTTAGCTATTTCATTATTAGTAGAAAATTTATATATTTTATTGTAAATTCGATTTTTTTCTTAGAAAATTAATATTCTGGATTGAAAATTGAATTTCATGGTTTATAATTTAATTAAACTTGTTGAAAATTCATTCTTTTAGTTGAAGATATATTTATATATTTGATTGAAAATTAAAATATTTTGTTGAAAGATTTTTAAAACTATTTGTTTAAACGGAAAATTGATCTATTTTAGATAAATATTTAACAATGTTGCTGAACATTGATGTATTGAAAACTAAACTGTTTGGTTCAAATTTTTTTTGTATGAAAGTTTTTTTCCTTAACTTAAAATAGAGATATTTGATTATGGGTTGTAAACGGATAGTTTTTTTAGCTGAAAATTCAATAATTTGATAAAAAATTGATTTGTTTTGATATCATTTCTTTTCTTTCAGAAGAAATATAATCTTCATTTAAAATTTAGTTAAAATATGAACTGCTTTGTTAAAAATTTATTTTATTAGTTGAAGATCTTTGTTGAAAATGAAGTTTACTACTGAAAATTTATCTATTCCATTATTGGTTGAAGACTAAAAAATTAGGTTGAAAATTGATGTATTTTATTGTAAATTGGTGTTTTTCTTTTGTAGAAACTTAATATTCTAGATTGAAAATTTAATTAATTTGTTAAAAAATCATTATATTAGATAAATATCCATCTGCTCCGATGAAAATTAAACGGTTTTGGTGAAAAATCGTATTGTTTGTTGAATATTGTTTAGTTTAAAATTTAACTATTTTATTATTTGTTGAAAATTGATCGTTTTTAGTTGAAAATTCAAAAATTTTTGTGAAAAATATATTTATTTTGTTGAAATTTCTTTTCATTCAGGAGAAATAATTATGTATAATCCTATTGATGTTAAATTTATTCAAAAGTTGATCTACTTTGTTAAAAATTCATTTTATATTTTAAAGATTTTGGTTTAAAGTACATTTTTTGATTAAAAATTGAACTATTGTATTATTAGTTGAAAATTGATCAATCTTACCCTGAAATTTATGTACTTTATTGTAAATTTGTCTTTTTTGTATAAAATTAATCTTCGTGATTAAAATTTTTTCTTTGTTAAAAATTTCATTAAATTATTAAAAATTCAGCTTTTAGTTAAATATCCGTATATTCCCTTGAAATAGCCTTTTTTAAATTGTGTTAACAGAAAATTGAACTATACTGTTATTGGTCGAAAGTTGATCAATTTTAGTTAAAATTAAAAAATTTGGTTGAAAATTTATGTATTTTATCGTAAATTTTTTTTTAATAAAATTAATCTTCGTGATTTTAAATTCAATTGAAATTTGAACTACCTCATTAAAAATTCATTTAAGTAGACGAAGATCCACATTTTTTGTCCAATTTTGTTGTTGAAAATTAATATTTTTTTAACTGAAAACTGAAATATTTGATCATTGATTGAAAATCGATCATTTTTAACCTAAAAATTCAATAATTTTATTAAAAATTTATGTATTTTCTCATTTCTTTTCTCTTGGGAGAAACATGATCGCCTTGATAAAAAATTTATTTAAAAATTGAACTACTTTAATAAAATACATTTGATTAGTTGATGATATTTGTTGAAAATAAATTTTTGTACCGAAAATTTAACTATTTCATTATTCGTTACAAATTTTTAAAATTAATTGAAAATTTACGTATTTAGTTGTAAATTTGTATTTTTTGTTATAAAATTAATATTCTTCATTTCAAATTGAATTGAATTAAATTAAATTAACTAGTCTGTTATTAGCTTCAAAATTGATCAAAGTTAGTTAAAATACAATAATTTGCTTAAAATATGTATATTTTATTTGAAATTCGTACCTTTTAACAGCAAATTAATTTTCTTGAATAGAAATTCAAATTCTTGGTTCAAAATTGAAGTATTTTATTAAAAGTTAATTTTATTGGTTGCAGATCCATCTTCTTAGTCGAAAACTAAACTATTTGTTTAAAAATTGATTTTTTTTATGAAAGTTATTGAAAGTTTTTGAAAATTGATTTTTTCAGTTGAAAGTTAATTTTTTTAATTTTCCAGGAATTACATTTTTCGTAGAAAAACTTTGAATTATATTAGAAGATATTTTGAAGTTTTCTAAAGATTTTTAAATAATGTAAATCTTGAGTAGATTTTAACCATGTTTAAAGATGATTTTTTATTTTAAAAATGAATTTTAAGAAAAAATAGAGTAATATTTAAAAACATTTCAAATGATTTTCTAAATTTTCGAAGAAGAATGTAGACGATTTTAAAACGAAATTTCTCAATCTTGAAAGATTACAAAATTTTACAAAAAAAATCTGAAATATAATATAAATTTGAAAATATACAAAAATTATTTTTCATTAAACAAGATTACAGAACATTAAAAAGAAAATTCTTTTTTTAAGCTTTCGAACAAAAAATGTAGAAGCTCTTTAACCGTTTAAAAAAATGTATCGTCTTGCCAAAAAAAAAATCTAGATGATTTTAGGGCATTTGTTTTTATTTTGAAAATTCTTTCAAAATTTCAGGAATAATGTAAGTCAGATTAAAATGTAAATAGCTTTCAAGCTGATTTGATTTCTTTCTGAAATTTGGTAAATTTGGTTTTGTTAAAATTTCGTTTTTTTTTGTGGTTTGAAAATTCGTTTCTTTTGGTAGAAATTTAATCTTTTTTGGATAGAAATACAACGGTTTACTTAAAAAAATTAGTGTGTTTTGGGTGTAGATTCTATTGTTTTATTGAAAAATCGTCCTTCTTGTATGAATTAAACTCTTTTTGAATTAAAATTAAATCTTTTTTTAATGGGAATATTAACTGTGACACTTTTTTTTTTGAGAGAGAGAGAACAATATTTTTCGGTTGAAAATTCATGTTTTTTTCTTCTAAATTATTCTGTTTTCTTTTGAGGATTGTACAATTTTGTTGACAATTGTAATATCAAGGTTTTCTTAAAAATTTTAGGAATATTATATTAATATAACATTTAAAAATTAGTAAATGTAAAATAAATTTGTTCATATCTTTCAGACTGCTCTTAGCCTTAGAGATAGTATTGCAGCTTGGAACAAGGGAACAAATCGATGGTTAAGATCATTAGTTTATGAAAGAGTTCCTCGAAACAAAACCATTTACACTTACGCCTTGTCTGCCATTTGGCATGGATTTTATCCGGGTTACTACCTCACTTTTGCGAACGGATCATTTTTCACATTTGCAGCTCGAACCGTAAGAAAAATGTTTATAGTCTTTAATTTTTAGGATTAGGAAAAATACAAGTTTTTTTTTATTAAAAAAAATAAAAAATTCCTTAGTGATTTTTATTCAGTTTTCTAAATTTTCAACTCGATTCTTATTTCATGTGGATGTGAGTTCTTAAGAAAAAGTTTTCGCTAAGGTATTTAGGAATCTGATAAGCATTACATGGCCTAAGAAATTAATTTTTTTTCTGTTTAGAATATTAGAATTTGACAATTTGAAATTCAGAAGTTTTCAAAATTGTATAGCATCTGATTTTGAGCATTTGAAAATAAATAAATTATAATAAAGTCTTCGAAATTGAATATCTATATTAAAATTAAACAATTATAAATTTTAAGAATTAAGAATGTGTTAATTTTTTGTTTTGCTTATTGAAAATACTTCTAATGAAAGAAAATTAAAAATTTTGGAACCTTGAAACGTTTCGAATTGAATTTAAAGAATTTAAAATGGTATTAACCCTCAAACAGTACACTGGTGCGAATTCGCACCCGATTTTTTTCTCATTCCGTTTGGCATTTACTCAAGCACAACTGCAGCGGAGTATCTCCACGTATAGTCACGTATAGTCACGTCAAGTTAAAGCGTGGGTGGCTTTACTCGCAGTCGGTAAGGTGTATCGACATGATTTTGGTGTCAAAATATTAAGAAGAGCTCCCTCTTTCATGCTTTTT
>NC_046661.1:78306528-78313354 GCF_010883055.1 Belonocnema kinseyi | reverse complement strand
TTTCTCGAAACATGGGCTTGGGAGATTGCACCTATTCACCTACATAACAAGATGAGAATTGAAAGCAAACTGAATGTTAAATCAAAAAGCATGAAAGAGGGAAGGGAGCTCTTCTTAATATTTTGACACCAAAATCATGTCGATACACCTTACCGACTGCGAGTAAAGCCACCCACGCTTTAACTTGACAGACTGTATATATGTTAAATATGTGTGATATGTGCTAGTTGTTTATTATATGTTCAATATATTAAATATTTAATATTAACATTGCAAACAAACCAATTCGCACCAGTCTACCATTTACGGGTTAAAATTAATGAATCCGTAACAATTTTAACTGTTTTAAAAGTGTGATTTAAAAGTTTCTTATTTTCTTTTCTCTTTTGTATTCCTTGAATTATTCTTCTGATATGTTATCTTCATTTTTTATTTTTTATTATATTATTATATACAATTATAGGTACATAGACACTGTAAAATTTCCGAAAAAGAATATCTTCAAAATGGAGAATTCTCGAAGTGATGAAATTGCCGACATTCAAAAATCCCGAATTGGGAAATATCCGAATAATAAAAATTTTTGCTGAAAATTCCCAAAGAAAATTTTTTTCTCAATAAATATTATTTATTTATCCACAATTCAATAATGAATTATTAAAACAATAAAGTAAAATTAAACTTTAAATATTTTAATCAAAATATTCCAATATTGTAGTTTTAGTAAATAAATAGGATATATTATATAAAAAATTTTCATTGTTTATTTTTGAGAATTTTAGTGTATTTTATATTTTATAATAAGCCAATTATTTCTCAGGCATTTTCAAATTCGTTACTATTATAAACTTTCGGAAATTTTACTATCAGGGAATTTTTATACTTTTGTAATTTTGTAATTTCGGAAATTTTCTTTTTCAGCATGAAACAATTAAAAAAACTGTTTTTGAATCAATCATATTTATTCACTGAAAATACCATAATTAAATATTTTGACAAAAACCAATTTCTTTTTGGAAGTTCAATGAATAAATCAGTGATAAAAATTGAAATAACGAAAAATATAATAATTAAATATATAAAATAATAAAAAAGTAAATAATATAAATTATTGCAATAATTTAAAAAGATATTTCCGAATAATAAAATTTCCAAATAATGACATAAATAAATTCCATTCATTTATTATAAATACAATAATCAAATATTTTTATGAACAAAAAAATATTTTGAATGTTTCTACACAATATTTCTGAGTTAATTTTTCTTCAATTGCAGTTTTTTTTAAATGCAAACAATAATTTTTAAAATTAAGAATAATTTTTAAATTATAAAATTTTTCTGTATCTTAGGTTCGCCGGCACCTTCGACCATTTTTCTTGGTTACAAAGAAGTATAAGTTATTTTACGATGCAATCACTCTGTTAACGACGAAAATTATTTTAACTTACACAACCTTCACTTTTGTTCTACTTGAGTTTAAACCAAGCATCACCATGTACCTGTAAGTATTACACAATTTTTTTATTTTTTAAAATTATAAATTTTTTTTTAAATGACTTAGCTTTTATTAAAATTTTTTTATTTAAAGTTTTGAAGATATAAAAATACATCGAAAAAGAAACTTGAAGATTTTAAGACATTTTTAAAAAAATTTTGCAGCGTTTCAAAGTGTTTAAAAAAACGCAGCCTGAAGATTTCGAGAAAAAATAAACTTTTGTTAAATTGTCAGTGTTTTTAAAAAAAATTTTGAAATGATTTTTAATTTTTGAAAAAGTTTAAAAAAAATTTAAAAAGTTTTGAAAATATTTCAAATTATTTATAAAAGTGTCGAATAAATCTTTAAAGTAATTCTTTTAATTTTATAAGATTGTTCAAACATTTGAGGAAATGTAACGAATAATTTTCATTGAGAATTAGAAATTTTGCAGAAATTCCAAAAATAATTAAAAAATGTTCTAAAAAAAATATACATTTTTCAAGACGTCGAAATATAAATTCATCTTTTGGGTGAATTCATAATTCATCTTTTAATGAGTGAATTTTTTTTTTACTATTCTATTAAAAATAAAATATTATTTTGGTAAGAATTCAATGTTAGTAAAATTAAATTTTAATTTAAAAAATGATATTACAAATTATTTCTAGAAATTTCAAAAATTATAGACAAAATTCTAAAAATTTAAAACAAAATGTAGATTTTGAAGATATTGAGAAGAAAAAAAACTTGTTAAGGATTTGGAGAGGTATCAAGATAATAATTTTTAAAAATTTGAAAGTTCCTCGGACAATGTAAAATCCTTTTTTATTTGAAAAAATTAATTTTTAGAGAATATTGAAAAACATTTTTAAACATCTCAAAGGATTCTCAAAATTATAAAAAAAAGAATCTTGAAAATTTAAACACAAATTTTTTAATTTTGCAGAATTTTAAAAGAAATTTGGAAACAATTGAAATAATTTTCAAGAATATTTGGAAGATTTACAAGTTTTTAAAATATTAAGAAATAATTCGAAATTTAAAGAAATTCAAAAAAAATTGTAGATTTTTTAAGATTCGGAAAAATATTTCGAAGTTTTTTGTAAATTTTTAAAGATATCAGGAAAATAAAAAACTTTTCTTAAGATTTCTGTGAAAATTTTAAGTATTATTATTAGAAATAATTTCTACGTTCTGCGAATAATCTGAGTAAGTTTAAAAGATGTTTAGAAATGTATTTATTTTTGTTGTTGTAGAAATTGCATCTTTTTGGGTTTAAAAATAAAATCTGCTTTCGTTTAAATATTAAATATCAAATTTTTCGTTTTGAATTCATCTTTTTCATAGATAATTAAATTATTTGGTTAAAAATTGAAGTACTTTGTTAAAAATAAATTTTTTTGATTGAAAATTCATAATTATAGTGAAAAATTCCCCTATTTGGTTTAAAATTGATGTATTTTGTTGAAAATTCGTCTTTTTGGTAGAAAATTAATCTTCTTTGTATAAATTTCATCTATTTCATTGAAAATTTAACTAATTTGTTAAAAGCTAATTTTTGTGTATAAAATTTATGTCTTATGGAATAAAAAATAAATTTCCTTGTTAAAAACTCGTTTTTTTCGTGGCGAAAATTAATTTTCATCGTATAAAATGTATATTTGGCTCAAAAATTTAAGCAGTTGTATGAAAACGTAACTATTTTTTGGAAAATTTGTCTTGTTAGGTTTAAAATTAATATTCTTCGTAGAAAATTTATCTATTTGTTTAAAAATGCATATTTTCCAATTAAAAAAACAAACATTTTGTAACAAATTTGTGTCGTTTTGTGATTAATTGTTCTTTGTAGTTCAAAATACAACTGATTTAATATTAATCTTTTTGGTTTGAAGAATAAACTATTTTGTTGAGCATTTATCTATTTGGCTGAAAATTCAACTCTTTTGTTTTAATTTGAATTTTTTGTATAAAATGTATATTTTAAAGTAAAAATGTTTACTATATTGCAGAAAACTTGTATCTTTTTGTAAAAATGTATCTTTTTTGGTTTAAAATACAGCTGGTTGAAAATTCGTCTTTTTTTTAAAAGTTCAACTGTTTCAATTTTTTAATTTTTATTATAGCGTTCATTTTTGTTTAAGAATTCAACTGTCTGGTCTGAAAATTATCTATTTTGTTCACATTTTCATTTGACATCCATAATTTTCAACAATCTTGTTTAATTTTTTAATAATCTTAGTAAAATTAGGTTTATATAACCTTAAAAAAATGAAATAAACCTAAAAAATAGTTGTTCGAATATTTTATGTTTTTCAAAAATTAAAAACAGTTGATGATAGACTCTTTAAAATTCAATGAAGAACTTATCTGAAAGAAAAATCCAAAATCAGCAAGAATTGACTTCTGGAAGTTATTTTGAACCTCGTTTTCTAATTTCCTCCACTTTGGGGCTTCTCTGCGCGTAGAAATTAATACAATTTTTAAATTTATTTATTTCAGGCACTTCTACTTTTTACCAAATATTTTGGGTCTAGCCGCGATTTTTTTGCTGCCCAGAATTCTGCCTCTTCCAAAGCAAAATTTGCAAAATTCCAAGACTGAAGTCGATTATCGATACGTTCCGTCGAACGGACACGCGCAAAAAAGCGAGTGATTGTTAAAGACAGAGAAAGGTAAAAAAAAGAAGAGAAAAAAAGGAAAAAATTAACTTTCCTTATTCAAACGTCTCGTGATCTTTTATTTATCATGACACGAGAGTTTGCATAGATATTTTTAAAAAAATATTTTTTGATAATAAAAATGAAACATGATATTTATTGTTACACCGTCATCGTTATACAGATTATAGATAAGCATTTATGTAGTGTTCTTTATAAGCGATTTTACGAGAGCCTCACTGTAGTTCGACTAGAATCCTGGAATTTTAGAATTACCTCAATGCAAAAACATGTTTAACTCTTATTTCAACAAATTAAAATCGAAACAGATGATTATATTTGAAATTAATAAAAGGTAAGTACCTAAATTGCTATAAATTTGAACGAAACTTTTTGAAAAATCAAATTGGAATTTAATTTTTTGAAATAATCAAAGTTAATTGACAGGTCAAATTTTTATAGTGCTTCTACTCGATTCTATTGATGAAAAAAGAGGTTTCAATGAAAGAAAAAATAATCACAAGAGGCCAATTTCCTTCTCAAGAGAATTGAAAAGTGATTTAACAAAATTGAGGATTGAGATTACGATCCAAACTTAGCTGAAAAATTAATTTCAGGCAGATGTTTCTAGAATTAAATAATTGAATTTTTTTAAAAATATTTCGCACTGAAAGCGAGTTTGGATTGAAATCTTGAATATTTGTAAAAATCAAGCGACAATACGTAGAGCCTCGAGCTACAGTTTTCCAGAATTTAATCAATGTTAACGTTTTTTCAACTTTAATGTAATTTCAAATTCCAAGTTGTACTTCTTATGTCTTATTTATTTATTATATTTATGCTTCTCAGCGACAGATTAGTAATAATTCTGAAAGCGACTTCTTGACAGTATTTATAACTTTATGTTTTATTTCTTTAATGAAAGCATCAGGGTTTTTATAAATATAAAATATAATAATTTTTTATTGAGGGTTTGAGTTTGTGAAAATACCCAAGTGTTGAAATTGTTGTTGAGACTTTTGTACCCGACATCGTTGTCTAATTAATAGAGTGTAAATTCCATAAAATTTTTTCGAATTTTTCGTCTCCCTTTATCTTCCTAAATTTCTTTTTTTTTAATAACAAAAAAAAACAGAAAAAATATATTTTATTAAACCCTTACGGTGCATTGTGGGTGTCAGTTACTCCAAGAAATTTTCAAACTCTTATAAAGCATACTTAATTCGAAAAAATTGAGTAAGTGTCGCCATCCAGCTTTAGTTGGAGACACTCACCTAATCGTGGGGTGTATAACACCCATTGTGCACTTAGTGAGTGAAAAAGCAATTATGGAGCAAATTTTATTGTTGAAATTTTATTAATTTTGGTTTACTTTCTAACGTAAGTATATCATATGAATTGACTTTTCAACTGAGCAAAGAAATATCGTTTTTGGAAGCGCCCATGTTGCACTATTTTTGTTTTGAAAGTACACTATTTCAAAAATATAGTCCTAAATTTTCAGATTAAAATAATTAAAATTGCGTGAGTTATGAATTTTTAAGTAAAAACCCCATTTTTTACTCATTTTTTCAATAATTCTATTAACAAACTTAAAATCAATAAATGGCTATAAAATCAACTCTACCTGTTAAAAGATATCTTAAACTGTATCGGATAATTTTATTGTGAGGGTTGAAGATTTTCCATTTTACATTTTTAATTTGTTTAAAAGACTTATACAATAAAAAATTAGAAGATTTTTGATAAAAAAATTTTTAGTTGATCAACAGTGAATTTAATTTATGATTTTTTAAATTAAATTTTACTTTAAAAATGAAAAAGTCTTATTAGTGAAACATTATAAACTATGTTCAATTTTCAAATAACTTCAAAATAATATATTTATAATCAAAGGTTTATATTGTTCAAATATTTCAGTCTAAAATATTCCATTTTAAGCCATTTAATTTGAAATTTTTCAATTAATAAAACGAACAATTAACTAATATTTAGAAATATCTGACTGTCCATATAAAATCAGTAATTATAAATAAAATATTCAAAACTTTTAACTTTACCATTTTAATAAGAAATCACAAAATAACAAGTGAACACCTGTTATTCTTAGAAAAAATCAGAAAGTTGAAGAAATGTTTAGAATTTTCGAACAAATTTAAAATTAATTTTAAATTTTAAATGATTTCAAATAATTCAAACGAAGTGTACGTGTACTGATAAGATACGGCTAGTTATATTAAAATTTCGATGGAGATAGTGCACGGCCTAATTTGAAGTCAAATATAGATTTTGGAAGATTTCGGATAAAAAATTTCGAAGCTTCTTAAGAATATTCAAAGGATTTTAAGTATATTTTTGGAATTTTCAAAGAATTAAAAAAATAAGGAAAAATTCTAACCATTTTAGAAGATGTTTAGAAGTTCTGAAAAATGTTAAAAATAATTTAAAGTTTCAAAAAATTTCAAACATCATTTCAATGTTTTAAGATTTAGAAATAAAATGTTGAATTTTGAAACTTGTTTTCAGTTAAAAAACATATATAATTGTCCAATTTTTAATGTTTCTAGCCTAAAATTTCTTTAAATGAATTATTATTATTATTACACCATTAAGCCATTTCCCTTTCGGGGTAGGCGTGACTCACTCGGCAGGGGAAAGGAGTAGTGTGTGGATGGGATAGAAATTTTTC
>NC_046661.1:78268920-78306428 GCF_010883055.1 Belonocnema kinseyi | reverse complement strand
ATGTTGCCCTATCTATGCTTTCGATTATCTTATTTTGGAAATCTATGCGCACATCCGGTTTCTGTAGGTTCTCAATTTTGATTCGCGTTTGTTTTGCTTTCTAAATTAAAAAAAATTTAACGCATTGATTGATTCTTCAATTTATAGCATTAAAAATGATAACTTGGATTTATATTTTTGGAAACAAATGTGTTTAAATCGTAATCGTCCAAATTTTCGATCTCTGGTTTTTAACGGATTTTTACGTTTCGGCACTCACAGAATCCGAAAATCATAAAATTTCATCGGTGTCTGTCTGTAATGTCTGTATGTATGGTTACCTGAATTTTGTAGCCACGCTAACTTTTGAAGGATTTATCCAATCGAGTCCGCATTTAAACCACTTCTGAAGGTACCCAAAATGATGGCTAAGTTCGTTAATCAGATAGTTCGAACCAAAATAAAAACATTGGGAGCATTTTCAAAATTTTGAATTTTTTTTTGAAATTTCAAAATTTTTTGTCGAAGTTTCTTATAGATGTGTAAAAGACTTGCAAATTATCTAAATAATATCTTTTATTTTGATGACAATTAGGAGTTATATACTTTTCAAAAATTAAAAAATTTTCAAAAAATATAAAAAATTATTTTTCTCATAGATTCAAGAATCTCATTCAAAATTTTCACTAGATACTAAATATATTTTAAAACTATTATAGTTCATTTTTCTATTAGCCCAAAATTAAAAAAATTATAGCATTTTCAAAATTTTCAAATTTTTTTTCTTAATACTATAAAATTTTTTGTTAAAGTTTCTTATAGATGGGTAAAAGACTTGCAAATTATCTAAATAGAATCTTTTATTTTGATGAAAATTAGAAAAGTTATATACTTTTCAAAAATGTGAAAATTTTCAAAAAATATAAAAAATGATTTTTTTCATAGTTCCAAAAATCTCATTCAAAATTTTCACTAGATACCAAATATATTTCAAAACTGTTCTAGTCAATTTTTTCGATTAGCCCAAAATTAAAAAAATTATAGCATTTTCAAAATTTTCAAATTTTTTTTCTCTATATTATAAAATTTTTTGTCAAAGTTTCTTATAGATGGGTAAAATTATCAAAGTAAAATTTTTCATTTTGATGAAAATCAGAAAAGTTATATACTTTTCAAAAATTTTGAAAATTTTCAAAAAATAGAAAAATTTATTTTTTTCACAGATCCAAAAATTTCATTAAAAATTTTCCCTAGATACCAAATATATTTCAAAACTATTTTAGTCGAATTTTTTGATTAGCCCAAAATTATAAAAATTAGAGCCTGTATAACCTAACTGTTAAACACGAAGCGCGAATATCGCAATGAGAATGTAATCGTCAAGGCCGTAGGTACTTTGAGAACCTTCTTTAATGCCAAATTAAAAAAAAAAGTTTTCAGCTTCGCTTAAGAAAAGTGAAAATGATTAAACAACCACAGCAGGGCCCTATTAGGACCAGGAAAAATAAAATGTGAACATTATTTTGCAATATCAGAATAAACAGTACCAGACCAAGGTACACACACAAAAATCGTAATGGACATTTGATATAATAGTTTTTAACATAGAATGTAGAAAATTTCGCATTGCATTCTGTGCACAAATGTGGAGGGTAAGGCAAAGACCGAGCGCGGAGTGCGAAAACTAACAGTCGCGCGCCGTAGGCGCGTTCAAACTAGCGAAGCGGGCGGATTTTTTAAATTTCATTGACCGTGGGAAATACTTGTGGACCTGGAAAAGCAAGAAAATAATTACATTTTCGACAAAATAGTTGAATTTTTTTATCTACAAAGCTGAATTATCACCCAAATGGTTGAATTTGGAAACTAAAAAGATTAAACTAGAACTATAAAAAGTTGCATTTTCAACCAAATAATTAAATTTGTTCGAAGAAAGTTGAATTCACAACAAACAAGGATTAATTTTCAATGCAATAATCATTCGTGTGGCGACACCTATGAATGACATACGCTAATTCGGCTGGTAAAATAATGTGCTCTGACTAAGCAACGGAATGTAATATCATGAAAATATCCTTCAAATATTTTTTTTACATCATCATTAGAGAAAGCATTATATTTTTGTAAAACTTGACCCCTACCCCAGTTTTTGTCAAATGTGCACGTTTTGAAACCCTTTGTTTTCTCCACAGCAATAGGATATACCGAGATATCCAATTTATCTTCCAGGTTGTCCCAACGATATCCCAGGGATAACCCGTCGGATATACCGCAAGGCAGAAATTTGGATATCTCAGGGATAACCCCATGATATCCCTGGGACGTTTACGGGATATTCAAATGTCCCAAGTAGGATATTAATTAATTTTCTATATCCCACTCGGGACATTTGAATATCATGTAAACGTCCCAGGGATATCCTGGGATATCCAAATTTCAGCCTTGTGGAATATCCGACGGGTTATCCCTGGGATATCATTGGGACAACCTGGGAGATAAATGGGATCAAATGGGATATCCCGGTATATCCTATTGCTATGAGGGCTGTGATCACGATAACTTTCGAAAAATTGACTCATTAGGTTAGCCTTTGAAACACTCTTTTAGTGTCAGAAACTGAAGGTCAAGTTCGTTAGCTAGATATTTTGGATACAAATTCAAAAACTTTGATCATTTTCAAAACTTTCAAGACCATTTTTTTCAAGATTTAAAAATTCTATTTACGGCTGGTCGTGGTACGCGGAAAGTTGAACAGTATTTATCCTTATGACTTTTTCATAAAAGAAAATTATCAGAGTTACAGCAATCGCAGAATGTACACTTTTCTTTGAACATTTTTTGGTAGGAGGCATAGTTTGTTTTTACGTGTAAAAAATTGTATTGGATATTTTTTGACCAATAGCTCTGGTTTTAACCACCAATAAATTTGCGGGGGAGCTTCGCTCGCAACTTTGAGTGCGTTGAGAAAATTTTCCGATATAATTTAAAGAAAATTTTGTTATTACACATTTTATTTTACCTAGTGTCTTTATGACCAAAAACTTAATTTGTTTATTTGTAATGTCATTTTTCATGAATAAAATAAAAACTACGCGTTCTATCAAAAAAAGATTCGCAAGAAATTTATAGATCTTTCTTGTGTTCGAATTTTCGAGTACTACGAATGGCCATACATTGAATACAGGCGACGACAAGGATGACAAGGACGCACAAGGACGACAATGATGACAACGATGACGACATACAGACACCGATTTTTGTCGTCGCAGGAAAAAGAAAATTTATTCATCGTAAAGTTTTCTTCCTGTCCTACAACTTTTAAATTACTGCTATGGTGAACAAACAATGATTTTCAAATTGATTTTCGGCAAATCTTGTGCCCTCTATTTCGTGCATTTGTGGCTGCAGTGCAGCGACTGCATACAATAATTTGTAGGTAATGCTGTCCTCTACATTTTTTGTTTAGAAAATTGTTCTCTCAAACATGCCGTCCCGCAAACTTGGTTTCGAGTTATTCACATGCCCCACCAACGATTTAAGAAATAATATAGCTTCGGTAATTTTTTCGCCAAAAACCAATTTTTTCATGACAGACTTACTCTACTAGGAATTGTTGCTAATCGAATTTGCCTCTGCCATTCACTTCATTCAGAGTTTAAATTTAATAAAATTAAATGTATGTGCATAGGAACCTTGAATTATGAAAAATTATTATTATAGGACAAAGTTATTATGTCTACCATTATTGCAATCCACAATTTTTTTGCAAACGGTGGTTCATGCACATTCTGCATTCATACGTTAACGAAATTGGTTTGAATCTTATATTTCATATAATTTCCTTTGCATGTGTTTTTTCTTGGTCTTTCATTACATCCTTTGCCGGGACAAGTTTACTACATGTTTTTAACCTGTGTGCCCACTGGGATGCCCTAGACAGGTTGCATTATTCGCGTACAGACATTAAAACACTCAGGTACGAGAAAATGGTCTTCATCAGCTTAAATAATAAAAATAGAATATTTTTATTACATAATTAACAGAAATTTAAGAGGAAAATGTAATATAAGTTTGTAGTTGTTTTACTTGACTATAAGTTTTATTACTGAGAATCACGAATTTTCCAATTGTCACATGGCAATCATGTATGCTTCTCAACATCATCAACAACAACAGCCTTTGCTGCTTCTGAGGCAATATGCACCAATTTGAGCAGTATCTGAAAAATTTGAATGTTAAAGGTATTAATGTCATATTAATATTTAATCTTGAACTTTCACAGTGTTCCTGGACATGGGTTTAATGAAAAAAAATTTCACCACAGACATTGTTGCCAATGGCGGTGACCAAGGGGCGAAGAACTTTATTGATTTATTTGATTATTGAGGAGAGAGCTGGCAGTCTGTTTTTGGGGTCGAGGTCGACCTTGTGTTTAACGTTTGTTTTGGATTCGTTCGCTCAGGCAATAAGAGGCGACGGTTCGGATGAATTAATTGGGACAATATGTTCTCGATTCATTGTTTAAGTATGGTTCTAACGGAGTGCAGTTAGATTAGATTTGAGCTTAAACTTTAGTGGTGTTATTATATCAGGGCTGTGCTTCATTGGAGACATGATAGAATTGAGATTTCGCGGGATGTTATTTCGTTTTAACTGTGATTGTGTTTTTGATTGTACTCAGTTGCCTAATTCTGTTGCCTCGACTGTCGACGTTGTGGTTGGGTTGGTTACAGAACTGTATGTTACCCTGGAATTGGAAGGCGAAAAGATCCCGATCCTCAAAGAAGACCTTGGTCAGTTTAGGAGCTGAAGAATGGAATACCTTTGTGGGTGAGACGAGAGGAGCTCGCAGTGCACCTACATGACGTAAGGAGGGGTGAAGGAGGTCGGGATCTGCGAAGGTCAAGTACTCCAAGGAAGATGGACAGGACGTGAAAGTGCGAAAACAGTGCTTTGTTCGCCGAGTGTCTTACCAATTGTAATGTGTGATAAAAAAATTTTTTTGTAAAAGTTTAGTGCAAATAATAACTGTGTTTATAAAGATGCGTGTGTCCCAATTAATTTGAAGAACTCCCCTTCCCCTCGCTATTCTGGATCGCCTGGCAGGAGACCAACCCGGTTCATAACAAAATGGTGGAGGTGCCGGGTATTACAGGGGTGACATTGCTAGAAATTAATTAGTAAACCTATTAGGAGGTTATTGGTCACCACCTGATATCTGTATTGGTCGGCCTGCTTGGCTGGCTCGTGTGGTGGGGGTAAAGGAAACGGGAGAAGGCAGGTTTTTTTCAATTCAGTGTGGTGAGGAAACTCATAGGGAAATCTGCTGATTCTTGATATACTAGATAGAAGATGGTTGGAAGAAGAAGTGCAGCAGGAAGAGGAGGAAATCGAGGAAGAGGAACCAATCAAGGTACGGGAACGGGAAGATGTGACTGTACAACGTCAAATATCTTACCAAAAGGTCAAATTCGTACTGTCCAAGAGAGGGGGATTGGTGGAACAAGTTATAAACCTGAGGAGTGTACAACGAAGGCAGATGGACAAGCGGCGACCTTTGGTAAGACAAAGCAATTACAATTATATTTCAGTCGCCTCTTTCTCGAAATTACAGAATGTAGTATTTCCTTCATCTCGCTGGATGTCACGACGTTCAGAGTGGGGGGAAGAAAATTTTCCCCCACACGCTACTACTTTGCGCGTTCCAAGCCAACCTCATATTCTTTCGTCGTGCGTTAAAGGTTACACGCTCCGAGAGTGATATTTTTGTTTTTCTTTAGTTATTTTTCGTTCATTCAGTTTATAAGTGACAGTGAACATGAGCAATAAAAGAAAATCAGATATGGAACTATAGAGTGTAGAATTTAAGCGTTTAAAAGAACAGCTGGAAGAATTGCAAGCTCGTCAGGAAGAAGAAAGATTTCGAGGATTCGAGTCTGTTGAACGAGATGCAGAAGGAAGTGGTGATGACGGGAGTAATTCAGAAGATGACTCTCCATTAATCCTAATCAGTAATGAAAATTCGATGAAGAAAACTTCAGAAGGTATGGTTAATCCTAGATAAACATTATGTTTGGGATTTTCAGTTTTTCTCTCCATCACACAGGTGGAAGTTATTTGTGGTTTAAGAGGTTCGAATAGAGATGAAACCTTGAAAGAACATTTTAAGTGGTGAAACATACAAAATATTCCTACTTGATATTAAAACGCTCGCATGACGTTCTAATTTTTGTCTGATATTTTCTACACTGCTTGGGAATGGGCCATTGAACAGGCATAAACATGTGTGCTCGCATGACACACGGCTCGGTCAAAGCCGCCATGTTTGAATCTTGTTCTCTCTCACTAGAAACGAAACGGTTACATGTGTGCTCGCAGGACATACTGACTTGATAAGGGCAAACCAAGCTGCCATTTTTTCTTGTATCTCTTATTATTATAAATTCAGACAATAAACCGCGCTCGTAAGACGCATATACATATCAAGATATAAATAAATGGAACTTAGCTTATTTATAAATTTTACTATGGATAAGTCTCATATAAGTGAATTACGCCCTTTTAGATGGTAAAGAGAACGCCTTGAACAAGATAGTTGAAGAGAAAGAAAAAGATGAAGCGGGTGCAATGATGAAATTGCAGAGATTTTTGGTCAGGATCCACTCGAATCTAAAGCCTTAAAATTGAAGGTTCATTCGTCAATTCACAAAAGATGGAAATATTCGGTTTCAAATGGAATTGAGAAAGAGGAAAGGGATAACTTATTAGAAAAGTACAAATTTCCTGACGGATTAGGGGTACTTCAATTAAATCCAGAAATTTCACTAAAACTACCAAAAAACTCTAAGACTAGAGACACTTACATGGCTAAGAGACAACAATCGGCGGGGTCCGCCCTGGCCTCTATTGGATCGGTTATGTCTACACTTATCGAGGAAAAGGAAAGTGTCGATAAAGTTCTCTTATTAGAAGAACGCCTACATGGTGCAGGAAAACTCATCGCAGACATGATGTACAGTCAGACTAAGTCTAGGATTGCCTTTGTTCTAGCCGGGGTTGATAAAGAAACAAGAACTGTGCTTGAAGACACAAAGTCAGAGGAATTTTTATTTGGTAAAACCCTAGCAGAAAAAATTAAAGAAGCAAGAAGTATGGACAAAGTAGCTGTTTCCTTAAGAAAAAATCCTGGGCAAAAATTTCATGTGCCACTATCTTAAAGACAGGCTTTAAACTCAAGCAGCCTGCTGGGAAAAAGGTCGTTTCCCAAGTCATCAGGCTACTTCCAAGGACACCAGTCGACTCAAGCAAGACCGCGACTGTACTTCAAAAACAGGCCACAAAATCAGCCATTCAACCAAAAAGCACAGTTCCAGGGGTACAAACCGAGGATGTAGGGGAAATTAAAATAAGTGTAAGTAAGGTTGCAGGAAGATTGAAATACTATTTGAAAAATTGGTTAACGATTACATCAGATAACTTTATTTTAAATTGTATTAAGGGTTTTAGGATAAAATTTGATGCGAAAGTAGAACAGGGAAAGATACCGTTAGTTAAATTTGATTCAGTCAGAGAAGTAAATAACTGTCAACAAGCAATAGACTCACTATTAGCAAAGAGCGCCATAGAACCTTGCAGACCAGATAAGAATCAATTTTTATCGACCTATTTTCTTGTACGTAAACCAGATGGATCCTTTCGTTTCATTTTAAATCTAAAAAAGTTGAACGAGTTTATCAGAACAGATCATTTTAAAATAGAGGACCTTAGAACGGCTGTAAAATTAGTTTTCCCGGGGTTTTTATGTACACTCTCGATTTAGTAGATGCTTATTACATGGTTCCCATTCATGAAGACAGTAGAAAGTTTTTAAGGTTTGAATTCTTTGGGAAACTTTTTCAGTTTACTTGCTTACAATTCGGTTTGAATATAAGCCCGTTTATTTTCACGAAACTGATGAAGCCTGTTGTGAATAATTTAAGAGCGAAAGGACTGGTGTCAGTAATATACCTTGATATGTTATGCGTGGCTAAGAATTTTGAATGTTGCAAACAAAATACAAAAGATAAAGTTGCCTTATTAATTTTTTTGGGATTTTTAGTAAACAAAAAGAAAAGTAATCTTACACCATTTACAAGATGCAAATTTCTCGGTCTTATTATTAATTCAATACAATATTGTATTGAACTACCAGATGAGAAAAGACGAAATTTAGAAATAGAAATAAGGTCATTTCTCACGAAGTCTTCTTGTTTAGTCAAGGATTTTGCACATATCATAGGGAAATTAACTGCAGCTTGTCCAGCAGTAGAGTATGGAATGTTATATACAAGATCCTTAGAAAGAGAAAAATCTTAAGCATTAACATCAAATAACTTTGATTATGACAGAAAGATGTTGATTCCAAAGTCTATTATTTGTTATTTAAATTGGTGCATGAATGTATTACCGTTTACGCTAAACTCTATTAAAACAGGTGATTTCATAATGGAAATTTATACAAATGCTTCTGGCACAGGTTGGGGTGCTACGAATAGTTTAGATCAGGTTTATGGATTTTGGGTTGATGAGCAAAAGAAGTTTCATATAAATTACAGAGAGCTGTTAGCAGTAAAATTTGCATTAGAAAGGTTATCCTATAGCATCAATTGATAATAAACAAGCGGACAGATTATCTAGAACGAAAAATAATGACGTGGAATGGGAGCTGAATAATAAAGCATTTCAGTTAATTGTTAAAAGATTTGGTTGTCCAAGTGTGGATTTATTTGCCTGTGAGAATAACTCTTAAGTGTAAAAATTTCTTCTCGTGGAAACCCGATCCAGAAGCCCTACAAATTGATTCATTTACGGTAGAATGGACAAACCTAAGATTTTATGCATTTCCACCTTTTAACTTAATTTTAAAAACTCTTGTAAAAATCAAACAGGATAATGCATCAGGTCTTATTGTAGTGCCTCGTTGGCTAGGGCAACCATGGTACCCTTTATTTTTAGAAATGCTGGTAGGAAATCCCCTTATTTTCAATCCAGATGTTAATTTATTATTATCCCCATGCAGGAGGAAAGTTCACCCACAAGCGAGCCACCTGTTTTTAATGGCAGGCGCAGTATCAGCGAAGCCTTCTTAAGAAAAAATGTTCTTACAGATGCGTTAGATATACTATTGGCATCTCTTGCTCCGGCGACAGCTAAGCAATACGAATCGGCTTTGCGACAATGGTGGTTGTTTTGTGAGAAAAATAAATTCGATTTTTACGCGCCAAAGAGAAATACTCTAATTGGGGTTTTGACAGCAAGCTTTAAAAAAGGCGTTGCTTACAGCTCTCGAAATACTTTTCATTCAGCAATATCCCTTATTTCTCAAGATAAGATAGGTGATGATGCAATTATCAGTAGATTCATAAAAAGTGCGTTCAGATTGAGACCGGCTAAGCCGAAGTATTCTCACACATAGGATGTATCAATAGTCCTAGATTATCTAAAGAAGCTGCACCCTTTACAAAGTTTAAGCTTGAAAGATTTAACTTACAAAGTAGTAGTACTACTAGCGTTAAGTACAAGGCACAGGGCACAGACTTTAGCTAATATTAAATTAAGTAGTATCCGCTCAACTCCACAAGTTGTAGAGATAAGAAGCTCAGATCTTATAAAAACGTCGGGTCCTGGTAGGTGTCAGCCTTTGTTAACTTTACCAAAGTTCAATCAAAACTCTAAGGTATGCGTATCATCTACACTAAGACTAGACAATTAAGGGGAAATGAAGATAAACTATTTCTAGCGATTAAAAAGCCACATGCGGCTGTCACTTCTCAAACCATTAGTAAATGGATTAAAAAGGTACTAGAAAAAAGCGGTATCGATATATCTGTTTTTTCCTCGCATTCAACAAGACATGCGTCTACATCGGCTGCCTTAGCTAAAGGAGTCGATTTAAACACAATAAGACGTACAGCAGGATGGTCTGAAAGTTCGCAAACGTTTGCCAGATTTTATGATCGACCTATACTTGTAAACAAAGGTAACTTTGCCTCTGCTGTTTTAGAATTATAAGAGGTACTAGTTGTAAAAGGACGCTCATTTTAATTTTAATTTTTTTGGTATTATTTTGCACTACCTATTTTCGCAAAAAAAAAGAGTGAGTGTTTAATAAATGAAAGCTCTATTTAAAATTGCTCTCTTTCTCTCTAAACATCTACATTCTGTAATCTCGAGAAAGAGGCGACTAAAATATAATTGAACGATTAAACGAACTTACCTGTAAGTGAAGTTCGATCGCAATTATATGAAGAAGCCTCTTTCGAAGAGATTACAGTACCACCCCACCAAAAAATTCTAGAAATTGTTTTAGGTTTTTCTTTAAATCCCTAAATCCTAATAAGAACTTAGCAATTTTAAATACTCTAAAGATATGAGGTTGGCTTGGAACGCGCAAAGTAGTAGCGTGTGGGGGAAAATTTTCTTCCCCCCACTCTGAACGTCGTGACATCTAGCGAGATGAAGGGAATACTACCTTCTGTAATCTCTTCGAAAGAGGCTTCTTCATATAATTGCGATCGAACTTCACTTACAGGTAAGTTCGTTTAATCGTTCAATTAGTACCCGGTCTGAAAGAACGAAATATTGAAAGCATAAAAGTTCAGAGTGAGATAAGGGACCCGAATGGGGGGAGATATGGGAATGTCCGACGCCTAGTTGATCGAGTCATACTGAGTGCTGGAAACTTATGTAATATCATGGATATGGAGAGCGGCTCAGAGATCGCTAGCATTAGTTCTTCTTCAAAAAGGAAAAGGGAGCTAGAATTACAAACCAAGAAAAAACGCTTTGCTATTGAGTCGCGGATATTAGAAGCACAAAAGGAAATACAAATACAGCTAGTAAATGATGAACTAGCGGGAAAAATAGCAGAGCTCGACGAGGTAGATGAAGATCGACGATCAGGCGTTCCTGGACAATCGATGTCTGTAAATCAGGAAAAGGTGCGTTCATGCCCTTCTAGAAATAATCTATTGAGATCGATAAGAAACAATATAATTAATATCTCAATCGTTCCGAATCGTGTTTCTTAATTGTGCCAAAACGATTGGCAACGATTGAGCATTTTGTATTTCCAATTGTTTCCAATCCGGTACTTGGCATTGGCAACGTGATGGTAGCACTTTTGTCTGGCAGGAATTATTTAAAGACAGTTATTTACTTTTTCGGAATAATATAACATTGAAACAGTATATATTATGAAACAAACTAAATAAAAATTTTGTAAATAATTCTTACCAGATGAAAGTGGTGCTACGAAAAAGATGTGCTAATAATATTTTATGTTAAAAATATAAAATCAGATACAGGATAAAAATAAAAAAGTTGATTTTGTAATAATGAAGCAAAATTGTTATTCTTTTTTATGCGCTCTTGGATTGTTTATTTTAGTGAAAATTTTTATAAATGGTTATAAGTTTTAAAATCGGTTAAGATTAAAAATAAAAGTAAGCGCATAATTTAGAAACGTGAAACTTCAGATTTATTATTTAAAATGTCAAACTGTTATTAATTAAATAAAATTAAACAATTAAAAAATAATATTAGAGATCAAATATTTTTCTGTCAAAAAGATAAGTACTCAAAATGATGGACAAAATTCTTTCTAAATTGAACAGTGAATTTACATCAATGTCGGTGATATTTTATTCGGTAATCCTTAGATTATGACTTCCCCTTTACCACTAATGATTGACGTAAAACCAACTTGTTCTATTATTCGCAAGATAGCCACTAAAATCGAAGAAAAAATATGGAATAATTTCCTGGTTAAAAACATTTTACACCAGCCAATAAAATTAAAAGTTTAAGTTTTTGAAGCTGAACATTTTTTTAAAAGTATTTAAGACTAAATTGCAAATTAAACCAATCGAAGTGCAAGTTTTCTGATTATTGAGCATTCTAAATATTTGATTAAAAAATTTGAAACAGCGATTTCGAGTTCAAACGATCATTAATATATGTAAAAATGACAAACCTTCTAGAAACTTTTTTATTAATAAAGCATTTGAAATTGTACCATATGGATTCAGAAGCCTTTAACTTTGTTTAATTTCAAATTATGCCATGTGAAATTTAAGTATGAAAAATATACATTTTTAATCTTGTTTTGAATTGATTTGAATTAGTAAAAATGCAGGCTTCAAAAATAGGATTTTAAAATTTAGGTTTCTAAACTGCTTACATTTAAACTTAATAATTTCTTAATTTTAGTATTTCAAACTCAAAGTTTAAAACAATTCGTAAACTAAAAATTAAACTCTTATTCTTTGATATGCTAAAATTTCGAAAAACGTCCATACGGTTACATTTGATGAAATTATGAGAATGACAACTGGATATAAAGACCAAAAATAAATTTTTTTTCAGGCTATCAAATAAAAAATTTTTACAAAATTACAGAAATATTTGGGCATTAATCACAATGTTTCAGGAAGAAGAAAATATAAAAAATTGCTGTGCTTACGGAAGGAAAACCATTTGTTGTGATGAATTCCGCACGTATTCAATTCAAATTTGAACCTAATGAAACCTAAATGAATCTAATGATATACAATTAATAATTTCAAACCTTTAAAATAAAAATATTTGCAACCCAAATTATTTGAAATATGCAAATTTTAATATTTAAAATATATGAAACTAGAATTTTCAGGAATTTAAAATCAAACTCATTTATGAATTCAAAATTTTTATATTGCAAGAACCTACCTTCTATAATGTTTCCAATCATTTTCAACTGGGTATCCATTATTATGAGTTGGGGGTTAAGTTTTCAATGCAGCATTTTGATTTTGCCTAAATTATTCAAAAGCGTTTTTTTATTCTGTCACACAAACAAATCTCGAGAATATGAATTTAAAAAGAAGCAAATAAACGTTTTACAATAATATACCGGCTAAATCAAACTGCCTACTTGATAATCATACTACATATATTTTATGTACTTTAAACTTCGGTTAAATTACTAAAAATTAAATATCTAACCAATAAACACGTGCGCGTCATGTGTGTTGCAAACGAAAACTGTAGAGGGCGTATTGCAGGCAAGTGCATTTACTCAATTCAGTTCGATTGTGAACAATTGACACAATTAGCAACAATTTAAACCGATTCAACTTTTGATTACTCTTAATAGTTATTAATCATGTCCAATCGATTATTTCTAGGAGGGTGGTTACACGCCGTACCAGAAGTATTGCCATCTACAAGAAGAGTTCCAGAAGGTAGTGTTTTGTGTCACAATAGTAATTTAAATAAATTCATGCAACAGTTGACGTGAACGATTAGAGAATCGCGTGCTGAACCAATTCATGGAAATTTAACTCAGGGTGTTATTAAACATAGTCAGTTGGAAAGATTCCACCGAATTGTTATGGAGATGTGTTAGAGTCGCCAATATTTAAAAGGGCATTTGAAGAAAATACGATCAAAATTGGGTTTAGCGAACAAGAGAATATTATGCGTCTGCATGAATACTTAAAAGGTGAAGCAAGAGAAGCGGTGGCTTTACTGATGGTAACGGCCAGCGATATCAGACCGATCATGCAATTACGAGCATTAAGATTTGGAAACCCCAGTGCAGTTGCGAGCCGTATAGTTCAAAAGCTTAAGGAAATGTCCAAGGTTAGCGGTGTAAATGGGGACCTTATAACGTTTGCTACCACCATGAAAAATTGTGTTGCTGCGTTGGAATCCGGGAATCATATCGGATACCTTCACAACACCGAACTTATCAGAGGAATTATTTTAAAAATGTCGGTGACTATGATTCATAGCTACAATCGGTATTTGAGCGAAATGGGCAAACCCGAGGAGCCCGCACTGGTGATTCTGTCAAATTATTTGTTTTATGAGGCTGAGATCGCTTGCAGGGTCGGTTTCATTGAGGTCAACGCACCAGTGAAACAAGCAGAAGACCGAAGTAGCAAACGCAAGTCGGAAGATCGAAAATTTCAACAGGTGAATACCCGATTTTACGAAAGGGTGAATACGCTAGGCAACACGGAAGATGACGTGCTTCCCGTCTTGAAACGTAGTCAACAGGAAATTGCTTGCCTATATTGTCACGCTACTTCTTACGCGTTGGGAGACTGCCATCAATTTAAGAGGCTATCAATTTCGGGCCGTTGGAACTGGGCCTCTGATACTAAAGTTTGTTACCGTTGCCTAACCAGTAGGAAACCATAAAACCCAATGTCCCTCAAAATAAAACAAGAAATGTAACGTTGCAAAATATAATGATGCGTCGCATTCATTACTTCATAGATCATGGGAAAAAAAGAGCGACAGAGAAATTCGATTTCTACTAGAAAAGGCGTTAAAATCAAGAGGTAAACAGGATCCCCAATTATGACTAGGTACGGAAAGACAAGTTCTATTAAAGATAGCACCAGTGCGAGTGTATGGTCCTGATGGGAACGCTATTATATTCGCGCTGATGGACGAAGGATCGACGGTGACATTATTAGAAGCAAAAGTCGCGGAAGATATCGGAATCAAGGGACTCCCAGATCCTTTGGGGCTGGCGTCTATCTTTCGAACATTACGCATTTACGGAACCCGAATTATTAATTGTACAAGATTACTGGGATTTAAATACACCCATACGGACATTTAGTACTACAAGATATGTATCAGCAGCATCACTTACCACACTAGGGTGGGTAGTGTATGGACAAGTTCCGTGTCAACTGATTAAACTAGGTGAAAATGAACATACGTTCGTGACAAGTGAGCTTACAGAAATTATATCTAACGCAGATCTGCATATACTTTTTAAATCGCACTTCAACTTATAGAGTATAGGCATTACGAGTTACAGCCGAAAAACAAGCAGGAAGTTAGGGCTAAACATGTACTAGTTACCAGTGCAAAACGTATAGGTTCCCGATGGAAAGTAGGATTGTTATGGAAGAAAGGTGAGGTAAAATTGCCGAATAATCGGGAATATGTCATTAAACGTCTTGTGCCCCTCGGGCGTAAAATGGATCGCGACCCCGAATATGGAGAGCGATATTTTTTATAATTGGAAAACTTTCTTAGTTCAGGCTACGCACAGAAGACATTTGGTTCAGAAAATAACAAAGGTCGTGTGTGGTATTTTCCACATTTTGTTGCGATTAGTTTCAGCAAGCCGGACAAGATCCGAATTGTGTTTGATGCAGCAGCTAAAACCAATAGAGTCTCGCTCAATGATAACCTGCTGTCAAGTCCTGATTTAGTTTGCTCGCTGATGGGAATACTCATGCGATTTAGACAAAGGGCAATCGCCTTTATGGGAGATATACGAGAAATGTTCCTACAAATTAAAATTCGTAAGGAAGATCAAGAGGCGCATCAATTTCTTTGGCGAGGAATGGACCGTAATTGCGAACCTGATATCTACGTTATGACGTCAATGATATTCGGAGTCAAATCCTCCCCTTTTACAGTACACGATGTTATAAACAGAAAGGCCCGAGAGTTTAAGAAGACATATCCCCGGTCGGTTAAAGCTATAGGTAACAAACATTACTTCGACGTTTATTTAAACAGTGTTGACACGGTGGAAGAAGGGATTGAAAGAATCCTAGAAGTCAGCGGGATCCATAAACACGGAGGGTTCGAGATTAGAGGGTGGGCTAGTAACAGCGAATCATTGTTAAAAATTTTTCTCGTCGAAAACCGTGTTAAAGACGCCATCATTTTGTCTCAGGACCAGGTAGAAAGAGCTCTAGGTGTAGAATGGAACCCTGCTCAAGATACAATATCTTTTAATTTGAATATGAAGAAAGTACCAGAACTGATTCTTGGCGACACGCGAATTCCAACAAAACCCGAAATGTTGGGAATCATAATGTCCGTCTATGATCCCCTGGGAATATCACTGCCCTAAACGATTAGGAGCAAGATATTGCTACAGGACGTTTGACGTAGCGGTGACGGCATATCTCCCAGACATGTACAACGGGATCGCAGACCGATTGTCAAGGAAGAAGGCGCTCCCAGAGTGGCATTTGCTTTCCTCTGCGACAGACAAAATCTTCGCAAAATGGGGAGTTTCAGCCATCGATCTTTTTGCCTCAGAAAATTCGGCTGTAGTCAGGCCCTACGTTTCTCGAGACTGTAGCGATCCTTACGCCTTCTTCATAGACGCATCCAGTCGTCCATGGCACTTCAGATTAGGATGGATCTTTCCTCCTCCCAATCTCGAACCCAGAGTGCTTGCCCACCTTAACACCTGCAAAGGGCAATTCCTAATAGTAGCGCCAAGATGTGATCAGACGTTTTGGATGCCGGATCTGCTCAACAGGAGCATGAAACCACCTCTAACCATTCAGAACTTGGAGAGTGTGCTCATAGACTTGACGACAGGCCAACCTCCGCAGCAGGTGAAACGGTTAACACTACAGGTATGGAAAGTTGGGTGTAGGAAGATTTAGTCAAAGACTGGTCCCAACAGGAAAAGAATTTGCCTAAGCAAAGTTGGAGTTCTACTTTGCAGGCCTACAGGGCATCGATTCGAAGATGGGTCTGTTAATGTGAAAAGCAAAATATAAACCCTAGGTCTCCACAGAGTAAGGATTTGGTCAGGTTCTTAGCAGACTTATTTATTACTGAAAAGTTAGCTTATAATACCATTCTTCTTCACAAGTCTGCGGTAACAACATTCTGTGCAGGTAGATCTACATTAAGTTTATCCTCAGATTTTTTGTTTCATCAGGTCCTGAAAGCTATTTCAGTGGCAAAACCTCAAGAAGTTGGAGCACCAATCTGGGATGCACAGATTTTGCTTAATTGGCTATCTAAGCAAACTGCCAATTTATCATTCTTTGAACTTTTAAGGCATACAGCAGTGCTACTTTTATTGGCATCCGGCCGTCGTATTCATGATCTTACTCTTTTAAAGATCTCAAAGAATGTACTCATCAACTTGGAGAACGAGATAATTTTATGGTCAGCTTTTGATCAGAGACGGATCGGGCTTCGTTCAGACAGTCAGGGTGGAAACTCTCGAAGCACCCGAATATCTAGTTATGCCCGTCACATGGATCAGGGCTAGAAAAGAGGGCAGTGTTGAGGCCCTGTTTATTACTACTGTTGGAGCCACCAAAGCAGCTTCCAAGACAGTGATTGCAACGTGGGTTCGATCGGCTCTCAGAGATGCTGGAATAGACGCTTTCCCGGGTAGCATTCGTTCAGCGATTGCATCTCGCGGATGGCTAGACGATCTTCCAATCCAGGACATTTTGGATCAAGGCAATTGGAGATATGCTGAGGCGTTCAGAAAACACTATTGCCGTTAATTACAGGGGGCTAGTCAAGCAATTTCTACTTATTTTTTATCCAACTTTACTTCCGTCTAAATAGTGAGTATGCGACACCTTTTACAGTCCAATCTAAATAGTGAGTATGCAACAGCTTTCGAAAAAATAATATTATAATGAAATAAGATAGAGAAAAAGAGTTTCGATTCTTCCTCATTTATACTCTTTTGTAAATCACATAGCTTTGTGGTCACCAGTAGATAACAAACACGTCTCTCATAGGGATGCCGTGTATCGGCCAAAGGCATACAATACAAGTGTTTTGAATTACAACAAAACACGTATTGTGTGACGGAGCCGATACACGGCATCCCGGTAAGTGTCTTACTGATGAGAGCCGCTACTAGTATAGACGGCGTAGCCGCTCTTGCTGGTGACAAAGTTGAAATAGACGAAGAAGAAGAGGGGAGAGAGAGGTAGATTAAGGGCTAAGGCGCGGGTACGCAACAGATTCTCTCATAGGGATGCCGTGTATCGGCTCCGTCACACAATACGTGTTTTGTTGTAATTCAAAACACTTTTATTTTCAAATTCTGACTTCAGGTTCGTAAGCAGCGACCCCAAAAACCCCCGAGTATAGATTTTCAAGCTCGAATATATCTTTTTTAAAATTTTGGAACCGCCATTTTGAATTCGTCATCTTGAATTGGAATATTTCCAAATTCTGACTTCAGATTTGTAATTAGCGACCCCAAACAACCCCGAGTAGGGGTTTTTAGTTTATCAGGTTGAATAGATTCTTCCAAAATGAATTCTTTCGAAAAAAGGACATTTTTTAAAGTTTGTTTATTTATGTAACAATTATTATAAACAATTATATATAAAAAATCTGAAGTGAAGTTGGTGGGATCCCACGTTCCCACCGTGCAATTAAGGGTTAACAGTATTTTACAAGAGCATAGAGTCTTTTCATGTCGATTTCAAAACAACTTGGGTTAAATATAAAGTAGCTTATACAAATTCTAAGTATGCTAAGAATTTATTAAAAGCAGTTCGAGAATACAACTCTCGTCACGTTTGAAATTGAATAATAGACATAGAAAAATGAACTTTATTTGTTCTATACAACTGTTAAATTTAATTAAAAAAAACTATTTTGACAATTAATGCGCATGTAATTAAATTATTTAGTAATTATTTTATAATTATTCAGTGTTTTAAGAGACTTATTAAAAGAATTAATTAAATTTCTACATTATGTGCGATTTAATATAATTATATGATTATGAAACAATACTAATATAGTTAAATAAATACCATAAATATAATTTTTGCAGTAAATGACTTAAATTTGACAATTTGATATTTTAAAATTTCAAGCGCACTTTTTTTCAAAATGGCCCGCAGAAAATTGTTGAAATTGGGCACACATCCTTTATTTTAATGTACTGATCGATTCCCGTTGGAATATCTGTGGTGAAATTGTTTTCATTTGACCCATATTCAGGCACACTGTGGTTTCTCTCTGTTTAAGTTTTCATATTTTTTTGTTTTTGTATCTACAAGAATAATTACACATAATCACAACGAAGCTCATTTAAATTCTTTTTATTTAACAAAATAAAACGGTTTTTGAAACTTGAAACTTTTTAAATTAAAATAACATCATAAAATTTTGAAAAACTATATTTTTATGAAGAAAAAATATTGAATCCCAGAAAAGTTCTATAGATTTTTATTACATTATATATTATATTTTTCTTTCATTCCTTAAACAAAATAAAAAAATTACAGAAAATACCAACATATAATATGAGACAGATCCACTACCATCCAGCAGCAATTGTCCAGAAAAACAATCGAAAAAAAGGTGAATAGCTTGTGAACTAAAATTAATGACGTACATTGTGACCATATCAGGATGATCAATTCTCACCACAATCTGTATAAAAAACATGGTATGAAATAATGTTTAAAAAGTTAATTTTAATTAAAATCATAAATAAGGCTATAATAAATGACACTTTTAGGGTTGTGTAGAATAATTTTTAATGATTTACCATAACTCCTTGAAAACACATAATAACCGCTGAAACTCCCATTGTGAAAGTTAAACAAGTCGCGAAACATGATTCGACGTTGTTAGTGAATCTAGAACAAATAATTTATACAAATTTTATTTTCAGAAAACTCAATCATCAGCGTTCTTGAGTGTGAAATTGTGATAATTATATTTTAATATATCCAGAGTAAAAATGCTTCGACTTGAGTTCGACTTGGTTATGCCTTGAGTTGTTCTCCAAGACATCGATGTCTGGCTGCGTCTCAAACGGCGTTTACTTGTCTCAAGTCGAGCCATGTCTTGCCTAAGACGACGTTTACTTGTCTCAAGTAAACCTGCCTCAATACGAACCTTTTTTGGCTTATAAATGAGATTAAAATTGATCAATGAAAAATTTGTAATTTTTAAATTAGTAATTTTTAATTTAAAAATTCAGAATCTGTGGATCTGAACGAATATAACCCTTTAAAAAATTTTTAATTTCTTCAAAACATAAAAACTTGTCTCCAAGACATCAGTTGAAGTCTGGCTCCGTATCAAAACTAAGACATGCTCAATTCGAACTTTTCAACTTCAGCATGTCTTGATTGGGGACAATTCAAGTCGAACTCAAGTCGAAGCATTTTTACTCGAGAATGTTCTTCATTCTTCATACATAATTGGCATATAAATACGAACGTGATTGTATCATTGTATAATTTTATGCAGGATGTAGTTTCTTTTTCTATCTTTTCATATTCCTCTTTGCTATAACAGTGATTATTGTTGCTGCTTGCCACAATATTCTTCAATCGATGTCTACGAATATTTTAATGAAAAGTGAAATCCAGTTTTGATATCTAATGCAGTTTTGAAATTTGTATTAATATAAATATTACCGTAAAACTAAAAACATTGCATTGACATGCTTCACAAAAAGGTACAGCATCATATCGAATGACATTATAGTGCCAATACAGTAGACTCCTGCGAAAGTTGAGTGCCAAAAAATAAAGTAATAATGTTCCTCTTTCTCGAGGAAAACGTAATTTACATCATATATATAATTTTTTACTCGAGTTTCGTTCAATGGTATGAAAAAATCCAAGACAGTTGGCGCTAACGTCGCCAGACAATATACAAACGTTGATGAAGCCATTAAGACTGAAAATTATTAAACAAAAAGAAATATTTTACATAAATAGGCCAGGCAACTTCCAACCTACAAGATTCCTTTTATCGGGATTTACCAAAAAGAACTAAAGAGACCCTTTTTTTAGAAGGCACTATCAGTTTGAACAGAAAATTAACTTTCAATCAAGAAAAATTAATTTTTTAAATGCAGATGGCCGAATTTTCAATAAAAAAATTTAATTAAAAAAAAAACAAAATTAATTTTCTACCTAATAACTGAATTTTCAACCCAAAATGGAATAATTCAATTTTCATATGAAAAATTTAATTTTTAACCAAAAATAAACGAATTTTTAACAAGAAAGATTTTAATTCAAATAGAAAACAGTAGAATTCGAACAAAAATAGGAATTTTTAACAAAACTGTGGAATATTTGGTCAAAAAATATGACTTAAAAAATCGTAATGTTTTGAACTAAATAACTAACTTTTTACTTGTAAAGAATAAATCTTCAACCAAATATGGAGTAGTTAAGTTTTTAGAGAAAGAATGATTTTTTAAACAAAAATAAACGAATTTTCAACAAAAACGATTTTGAATTAAATAGAAAACAGTCGAATTCAACCAAAAATACAAAATTTCACCCAAATAGTTAAATCCTGAGTAAAAACTTTTGGTTCTTTTTTTCTTTTGGTTGATTTTTAAACAAAAAAATTATTTTTTAACCAGAAATTTTATTTGGATAAAATATATGAATTTTAAATAAAATAGTTGATTTTTCAAATCAAAAAGAGAAAGATTCAACAAAATACATTCTTTTATTGTTTCTAATAATTTAGTTAATTTATCTTCAGAAAACACGTAAGGACACACAGAATACTAACAAAATTTGCTCATTGATCCGTTTAATTATTATAAACAAATAATTATGATAACGAAAATTGAAAAATAATTTTATTATCTGTACCGAAACAAAATTTTCTTCGATTTAAAAATAATACGCCTGAATGTGGAAAAGTTGACAATAATCATTGTTATAAACAGTTTTTGTGATCAAATATTTAAATTTGACAATATTTTGTAAAATATAACACTAAGAACTTTAAAAATAATTATATAAATACATTCGAAATGATATTTCATCACAAAAATAATGTAAAACTTAACAGTAGCTATTGTTACAAAAACATTTTTTGTGGCAAAATATTTAAATTTGAGGCTTTTTCAGAAATATATATTTTATAATATTTGGTAAAATATAACATTTTCAATTTTTATGAACGAATGATTTTTCAATACTCTCTAGCGTTAAATTAGAACTTTTAATTTGTTTAATATATTGTTAAAAGTATTGAACATGTTTTAGGTCAGTAATTTACAATTTCCGTGTTATTAGCGCATTAAACATACAATTAGTATTTCAAAACAAAAATCATTATGGTTCGAATACAATTTTTAATTTTTAAACAGATTTAGGTTGTATTGCCGTTTTTCACAGGGAAATGGTTATTTTTAATAAAAAATCATTAGAATGAAACCCAATATGATTTTTGTTTACAATAAGAAAATTTACAAGCTTAACAAATTTTGTATTGTGTTCGTGTTTTCTGTCGAAAATTGAAACTTTCATTAAAAAATCATTAGACTTTAAAGAAGATTCATAATTTGTAAAAAATTTGTCAAATTTGTGAATGTTGGCGTTTTGCATCTAAAATTTCTCAGCCTTCCTGGAACAACTGGCTGAAGCAGTTTCTCAGGGGAGTAGGGCGAGAACGTTTGCGACATTATATATATATATATATATATATATTGGGCATGGGCCAAAATTCAGTCTCAAATGATACTTTCCCCTAGATACTCTAGGAGCTGGGTGTAATCCTGTGTGCCGCTCTAGGTCCACAGGATTTTTCATTGAATATCATATAAAATGTTGTCCTGATTATGAAAAAGTAGGGTGCTCCCCTGAAAAATGCCGGAGTTTCGAGATAATCGCGTTTTAATTATTTTTTAATTAATGCAATAGCCCTGTCACAATTTGTAGTTTTTCAAAAGTTTAAATATATGGCCGGCTAGAAAACCGATGTAGGAAGAGAAATGTCCTTTACCATTTTTTGATTCAATCAATTGTTATTATAAAAATAAACAATTCATTTGAAAAGTGAGGGAAAATAACATTGTTCTTATTATGGTTAAAATATTGATTCTACAGAAAAAAGCTTCAAACAAAAGTTGGACTACTCACAGAGAAGAATTTTTCTCCAAGAGAACATTTTTTGATAAAAGTGATCGATTTCGAGAAAATATCCATTAAAGAAATATCAAAATTCAGAGCCAGAATAGAAAGGTGGTTTTCTTTGTAGGAAGCAATTTTATCAAGAAATTTCTAGAGATAAAAGACACTTCTTTTTGGGTTTACTTCAACTTTCATTAGTAAAATTTATTATAATGTTTATATTTAACAAGTTAATGAGCATTTCTGAATATACACATTTGGACGTGATGTACATTTTGAAATTTTAAATCAAATCTTCTGGAAATTTGTACATGGATAAAGGAAGTCTGAATTAAAGTATTAGCGTCAGCTAGTTTAAAATCAATTAATAACTTTTTATGATATAAACAATAAGAAACTAAGTCTCTTTATCAACTTCTAATAATCGCAGGGACTTGTAATAAAGCTGAATAATTTTCATAAAAATTAAATAATAAAATAGCTTTTAAAAAATATTACTATTACTTATAATTTTTTTATTATCAAATTATATTTTTTGGTTAAAATGAACATTGATCCTTATTGCTGCGATAAAGTAAAAGTTTACGGTGGCGGCAATGGGCCCCCATAAACAATCCCAAATTTTTCCCGAGCCAAAGGCGTGAACTTTTTAAGTCATTTTATTATTCAATTTTCATGAAAATTATTCAGCTTTATTACAAGTCCCTGCGATTATTAGAAGTTGATAAAGAGACTTAGTTTATAATTGTTTATAGCATAAGGAGTTATTATTTGAGTTTAAACTGGCTGGCGCTAATTTTTTAATTAAAACTTCCTTTGTCCATGTAAAAATTTCCAGAAGATGTTATTAAAAATTTCTAAATGAACAGCACGAGAAAATGTATACATTCATAAATGCTCATTAACTCGTTACATATAAACATTATAATAAATTTTCCTAATGAAAGTTGAAGTAGACACAAAAAGAAGTGTCTGTTATTCTTAAAAATTTCTTGATAAAATTGCTTCCTACAAAGAAAACCACCTTTCTATTCTGCATCTGAATTTTGTTATTTCTTTGACCTTTGTTTTTTTTTCGAAATCGATAACTTTTATAAAAAAATGTTCTCTTGGACAAAAATTCCCCTCTGTGAGTAGTCCAAGTTTTGTTTGATGCTTTTTTCTGTGAAATAAATATTTTAACCAAAATAAGAACAGAGTTATTTTTCCTCACTTTTCAACGCAATTGTTTATTTTTAATGTTAACAATTGATTTAATCAAAAAAGGTAAAGGACATTTCTCTTCCTACATCGGTTTTCTAGCCGACCATATATTTAAACTTTCGAAAGACTCCAAGTTGTAACAGGGCTATCGCATTAATTAAAAAATAATTAAAACGCGTACATCTCGAAACTCCGGCATTTTTCAGGGGGAGCACTCTACTTTTTCGTAATCAGGACAACATTTTACATGATATTCAATGAAAAAATCCTGTGGACCTAGAGCGGCACACAGAATTACACCTAGCTCCTAGAGTAAGATGCCCAGATGTGCATCTACGTTCAGAGGAATACATTTTAGACTTGAAAATTCTCTCAAATGCTCATTTGGAGACCAATGAAATTTGAGCTGTAACAATTTTAACACCATCGTTTTTCTGTGAACATCAGTAGTAGTAGTAGTAGTATTTGCTTGCACATAGCTCGAAAATGGGTGGTTTTTCAGGGAAAATACATAGTAGTTGATTTGTAGAGTAGACAATTAACAATAAATATTACTAATTAATTTGTCGCCCTGCTTAAAATAACGGATAGAACCCAGATAAGAACCGGATGGAAGTTGGTTCATATCTGGCGCTATTGGAATTAGATTCGGGTTTTGTCCTCGGTGTATACCCGGCCCTTGATCGGATTCTATCTCGATTGATATTTTTATCTCCGGCTTCTATATGACTCTCATCCGGGACCTTCAAGATTTGTATCCGGTTTGTAGTCGGGACACAGAAAATTGCCGATCCACCATTGTACACCGAAATCAGTGTTCAAGTGAGTTGCAACAAATTGTAGCCACGCAGGTTCCTTCGGAGAATCTAGGGGAAAATAATAATTTAGATACTGTTTTTTCTCACCCAGAGCAACGTGAAGTGTCGTCTTCAAATTGTTAGTCACCTGTAAAGATGATTTTGTCAGGCGTTATTTGGGTGATATAGATGTTGATAATCAGGTAAGTTATAATAATAATTACCTAACTTTTAATCTCTTACCATTTACCAGTGACTATTAGTGTCTTGGAATAAAAATTGTACTTAGCGTGATATAATATCCAAATCTTAGGTTAGTCAAAACCTACATGACATTCAAACCACCAAAGCCGGGCTGTAAAAACTAAGTCGTGACCGTCTGCATCTTAATTGATGCTTGTTTGTTCGAAGAAGTTTCCTCTAGATATTCTGTATTCAAAAAATTGAAGTTAGCTGCTGGTTGAAGTGAAAATACCTAATTGTATATGTAGACGGTCATGACTTTTTCTAAGCATCCCGGCTTTAGTTTAAATATCGACGGCCATGACTAACCTAGCATTTGGAAGTTGCATTAGAAAGTTTTCATTAGGAAGTTTTCATTTTATTTTAAGTGACTAGCACACACTGTTAAATGAAAGAAAGCTGAAAATTAGGCAAATAGTATTACAATTAGTTTCCTTATTAACAATTATTTAGTCCAATTTCGCGATGGGAATGGTTGCTTTGACAGGTGTTCAGGTGGCTGACAGCGCGGTTCAGCACTCCACAACTCTCGGCATTGAGCAAAAATTCAGTCTCCAAACGATACTTTCCCCTAGATGCCCAGATGTGCACCTACGTTCAGAGGAATACATTTGAGACTTGAAAACTGTTTCAAATGCTCATTGGGAGATCAATAAAATTTGAGCTGCAACATATTTAACACCAGCGTTTTTCTGTGTATTGGACCTGGTTTATAACCGGCATTTGACTGGGTTCTATCTGGGATCATATAAAATCTACCGGATTTCTACATAGGTCTTATACGGTTCCTTAAAACTTCTACCCAGTATTTAGGTGATGTATATCCGAAACGTACCCGGATCTTGTCCCCGGTTTATACCCAGTCCTTGATCGGATTCAATCTGGATTGATATTTTTATCTCATGCTTCTATATGGCTCTCATCCGGGACCTTTAAGATTTGTATCCGGTTTGTAGTCGGGATTGGACCTGATTTACACCCAGCACTTTATTGGGTTCTATCTGGGATCAGACAGCATCTACCGGATTTTGACATGGGTATTATACACGGAAAAAATCCATTAAATTTGATAGAACTAATCCTATATTAAAGGATACGATGACATGTTCTCTATGAACAGGCAGGTTACGAAAAACGTAAAATAGTTCTATAAAATCTCAAATTCTAGCTTAAACACAGTGTACATCGAAGAAGTCTTGAAACTATATAGAGAACAGTTCTATACAATGATAAATGATTTTTCGCCGCAAAAAATAATCTTTTGTATTATTACATTATTACTATTACACTCTAATATTTGTTCACATGTTTAAGGACACTATTATTTACTATTATACAATCACTACACTATTTATAATCGCACGCTATGTAAATTTTTATTCACCGCAAATTTTTTTAACCCATTCTATAAAAAATATCGTTACGCTTATAATAATATATGTACTAAGATTTTAGATTTTACAAATATTACAAATTATTATTAAATATTTTATGTGATTAAACAAGATTTAAACTAAATTCAAAAATATTTCAAGATATTTCAAAAGATTAAAAAAAAATCAATATATATTTTAAGAAATTTAAAAGATTTCAAAGGATTACTACAAATTTTCGAATATTTCAACAGATTTAACAAAATTTGAAAAATTCTAGAATATTATTTATATTTTCAAATTACTTTAAAATCTTAAAACTCATTTAAATTCTACCTACATTAAAAATATCTTGAACTATTTTAAATATTTCGAAATCTTTTGGAATTCGATCATAAACTTAAAAAATTTTTAAATGAAATAACCCCTGTTAAATCCCTTGAAATTCCTGAAAATCTCTTTAAACACATAAAAATATTTTTAAATTGCATGAAAATCCTTAAACTCTTTTGAATTTTTTAAAAATAATTTAAAATGCCTTCTAATATTTTAAATTCCTTTGCCAACTTTTTAAACGGTATGAAATCCATTGAAATGCAACAAAATCCTTTAAAATCAATAAAAATCTCTTGATCTCATAAAAAGTATCTGAAAGTCTTTAAAATCTCTTGAAAATTTTTGTACTTTTCTGAAATCTTTTAACATCTTTTACCATTCTTTGAAATTACTTGAAATCTTTTTTAATTCATTTATAAACTTTATTCTTTTTAATTAAAGAGAATTTTTAAATCCCGTTACATTATTTTGGAATTCATTAAAATCCTTTTGATCACTTGAAAAGATTTTGTACACCAAACTCTTGCTTTCAGTAAAATTTCGGGGATTGCCTTCAAAGGGTCTTGGGCTGTTTTCGGGAGGACAGAAACGTAAACAGTGAGGGCCGGCTGACTCATTTCCAATTGTAATATCGCCCTACTCCCCTAAGAAACTGCGTGAGCCACCAGTTCTAGAAAGGCTGAGAACGGGGAGACTAAAAAACGAGACTTTAGTGTAATTTGATATCTTTAAAAACTTGTAGAGCGCAAAAGGAAAGCGAGGAAAATGTCAGAATATTTGTGAATATTTAGGGATATTTCGAAATATTTTGAAATATCAAAAATATTTGAGATTATAAAGAATATCAAGAATACCAGGAATATCTGGGAATATTGAAAGAATAAATGTATGGAAAGACTTAGTGAATGTATCAGGAATATTGAAGTGATCGACGATTATATCAGGAACGAAAAAATATGTACACCTTTGTTATCGGTTCCTATTGGAAACCTATCCGGATTATATGTGGGTCAGCCAAGAATTAAAAAAATTCATTTATCTTTAGTGAGAATTTTATAGAAATATGTACAATATTTAAATCATAAATAATATCAACTATTAAGAGAAGTAACATGTAGAGATAATTAAGAAATTGGTAATTAATCTACTTTAGTAAACATTTTTATTAAATATTATTTGTATTTCAGTATTTGTTTTAATACACTGTTTCCAACTTTTCACTAAATTTTAGTGACATATGACTAATAATAAGTAGAATTTTTTGACTAAATTAAATTATTTCCTTGTCTGTGTGACCACCCAGATCGTTGGATTCAGAGACTGTAGTAAAGAGCTGAAAAATTTACAAGTAGCCATGTACCTTAAAGAGACCGGATAGGAACCGGGTAAAAAAGTATATCCTTATTTTAATTTCTGGTTCCATTTGCCAGATAAGAACCGGTTAGAACCAGGTAGCCGGTACACTTTGACTCAATAATTTAAAAGTGGCCATGTGCCTTAAAGAGCCCATTCAGGATCCGGGTAAAACAGTATATCCTTATTTTAATTTCTGGTTCCATTTGCCAGATAAAAACCGGGTAGATCAGATAGCCGGCACACTTTCACCTAATAATTTACAAGTGACCATATTCCTTAAAGTGATCAGATAGGAGCCGGGTAGAAAAGTATAACCCTATTTTAATTTCTGGTTTCATATGCTAGATAGGAACCAGGTAGCACCAGGTAGCCGGTTCACAAGCGTCGATTGCCATATAGAGACCGGATAGAATCCGGGTAGAATTCTAATTTTATATGCTTATTATTTTCATTTTGTTTCCATTGGCTAGATAAAAACTCGGTAGGCGCAGGTAGAATATTTAAACAACTCAGTTTTTATTGCCATTTCCCGGTTAAGGACCGGGTTGACCCAGATAGATCTCACAAAATTAAATTAAAGGCCAAATAAAAACCGTATTGAACCAGTTGAAGATCCAAAGGGTATGTAACCGGTTCCTTACCAGTTTAAATTGGATTTCAACCTGTCATTTTAAGCAGGGCGTTCTTTCAACAATTGAAGATAATATCAACATTTTTCCGAAAATGGATCTGTGACTCATTTCCACACCACCTATGAGGTCGAGTTTGTGGTACGTTTTTTACGTGGTTTCCCTAGGAGGTTTAACGTTTAACAGATCCCATTTTATAGGAACGAACGATCTAAATATATAAATATAAATAATGATTAGAATATAATTTAAAAAATAATAATAAATAAAAATATGAATTAAACTATTCTTTTCCTTTTCAAACCCCACATTTCTGGTTCGAAAAATTTTCTTTGCCCAGGTAAAGATACAGCCTAACTGGAAAAAGTCACGGATTTGCTCAAGCATACGTATCACGTCCAGATGAATTTTTAACTTGCTATACATTTCTTCAATAACATTGTCATCTTGTATAAGATCGTAACTTGAATGGATGTTTTTAAAATCTGTAAGAACGTTTTGACAGTGCTGAGCCTTAAAATCGTCTAGATTAATTCGAGGAAAAATTAATTTCTATAAGGTACAGTATGTGCTATCAGAATAAAACAGATGTAGTTGGTCAGGATGTGGTTCCCCACGCACTGATTAGTGCTCTTTCTCCTGTACGGAAAAAATCTGGAGCAAAAATCCAGAGTAACCCCACTCGGAGTACGCGTGCCGCTCGATGCTAGTGTACTAGTAAATTTCCAGCCCTCGCGGACAATATTGGTTCTATGGTATCTGGTACCTGACACCGCCCAGATTTTTTCCGTGCAGGAGAAGGAGCAGTAATCAGTGCGAGGGGATCCACATCCTGGCCAACTACAAATGTTTTATTCCGATGGAACATACTGTACCTTATTAGAGAAACGGAGAGGTTCTTGTGGAACTCGGGCATCCCGCGAAAGTCAGAACGGAGCTGTCGGCTGCAATCAAGGAAGCGATTGGCGAGGGTGGTAACGTGCGCCAGCTAGTGCTCCGCATTGAGGTCGAGGTCTTGAACCTTGATCCAACTGCCGACATTGAGGAGGTCGAAGCGGCCGTAAAAAGCCACTTCGGGAGCAGACATTTTGGAGAGGTTAAGTTCAGCCTCCTGAAAAAACTCTTTAGAGGCAATCTGAGGGATTTCGTGGAGATGATAGAAGAGTTGACCGCGAAGCTGGTGCGCGCAGGACACCTGGAGGTGGGGTGGGTATCCTGTCGTGTACACAAAAAGACAGAGAGATTACGCTGCTACCGCGGCCTAGGCTTCGGCCACATGGTAGCCAGTTGCGAGGGCCCTGACTGAACGACGTCCTGTTGAAGATACGGCAAGGGGGGCAATGGGCTGCGGCGCGGCAGTGCTACCTCGGTGCCGGAAAAGTTGAGAAGCCCCGGATAGACCACCTACCGGGAACGATGACACGGGTACGGCACTCTAACCTATTTTCTGTCGCACTACTCAGGTAAGCGGGGCGGGGGTATTAGTAAGCTTTCTGGGGACTCCACGAGAGGCGCGGCAGTAGAAAGTATCTACTGCGCATGTACGAAACTTGGCTCACTTGCCAAGACAAATAGGGTTCTGAAACTTTTCGTAGCAGGAACGGCAAGTTCACTTAACGTTTAGTTTCCGGGGACTCCACGAGGGCGCGCTAAACCAGAATTGAGTAACCTCTCTGAAATACATTGAGTGCCGTACCCATGGACGATGAGGTGCTTGGTGTTCAGAGATGCAGCCTCATTGAAGAAGTCTCAGAAACGCCTAAGCTAATGAAGCTGACCCAATCAGGATGCCAAAAGCCGACGAGCTCGATGTGCGGTACCACCGCACTGCTGAGGACGATACGAGCATCTTGGTTGGGCTAAAAGAAAATTAGGAGAACGCTAAGCAAGCGACATTCGTTGGAAGCCAAATCACGGCTTACTGGCCTTATCCACATGTCGTTGAAGGAATGCGAAAAGTGGTTCCGAGGATATGGGTTGGCGAAAGGGGAGTTTTACTCAGTAAGAATCTGACACTAACCATCCTAAGAATTGCCTACTCAGGTAAACGATTACTAGGATGGGTGTATTATGCAAGATTTCCCCTCTTACTACAAAAAAGATTACTACTACTACTACAAACTTATATATCATTTAATAATTACATAATAAATTATATATATATACATATTCTTTAATCAATTTTTCATAAAATGTGTCACTGATATATTTTCATAATAATCTTTATATGATGTTTAATAGTTTAAATAACTACAAATTAATGAGAAATATTTATAGAGAATTGTCTACTCTACAATTTTAGTCCTATACATTATAACCGAAAAACCACCCCTTTTCGAGATATGCGCAAGAGAAGGAGCGTGTGGGCTTCGAGCTCAAATTGACCCCCTACTCAAAGGGTGGAGTACTGGGGAACTGTGAGCTACACAATAATGTATGTACTATTTATTTGTACTGAGCTATTATTGTCGTTAGATGCATCCTTTTCGAAATAATTAGATTAGATTAGATACGACCACGATCGTTCTCCGAACAATCGATCCCGACGAAACCAGGAGTAATACGTCATCCGACTCGTCACTTCCCACAACACCAGAAGACCATCAAGTTGGGAAAGTCACTTAACAAAAACCCACGGAGTAATAATAAGGAGAATGCTCTCCGTACATACGTTTTGACTACGGCAACTGTACATTTACTGCCAGTTTTTATTAATTTTTTTGTTCTTTATTAATAAAATTTGGATTTTTCCCTTTTAATTATTGATAATTAAATATATTAAATAATTTGCGTTTAAAGCCAATTCTCACAACAAAGGGGACATGCGCACTGTGATTTTCTGTCTCATTTTTTCCCGCGAGAAGTGTGCGAGGGAGCGCCAGTTCTTGACAATCACAACAACGGCAGTAATTGAGGTTATATCAATTTTCTGCAAAAGTTTTGTGAAAAGTCAAGTAAACTTAACCGTTGGAAACTTGAAAAATAAAAATCTAGCTAAAAATCTAACTTCATTTTTTTTCTAATTTTGGTGAAATAAAGAAATTTGTTACGCAATATTATACTGTCACATTCAATCTGCAAATTTTATATCATTGAATTATTACAATTAAGCCTGTATTACTTACCCATAGTTTCCAGATCATAATTTGTTAACTTATTTATGTAAAAAACACAGAAATAAATAAGCACTTACATTAGCAAACACAGTCGACAATATTTACGGGAACATAACCTCAGTTTTCACTTGTGATTCAAGCCGGCACTCACTCGCACACTTCTTGCGGGAGAAAAGGTGATAGCAAATCAAAGTGCGCATGCCCCCGCCTTTGTGAGCATTGGCTTCAAATGTTTAAGTCTTGTAGTAAATGTACAGTTACCGCAGTCAAAACTCGAGACGCTTTGTACAGCATTATCAGTCTCATCATCACTCCGTGCAAAAACGAAAAGAGAAGGAAACACCGATTTAAAGAATGAAACTAAAATACCTTAAATGGCCAAAAGAAATACTGACTTTAAATTAAATACCAAAATATTAAATCATCTCTAATAGCACAGTTGATTTAAACTGGTTCAAGAATTGGAATTACTACATATGCCAGAACCTTGGTTGACAGTGAACTCGCATAAAAAAGGGTCCGAGTCTGCTCGCCAAAGAAACATCACACTACTACCTGAGTACCGACTCCATCGAAAAGGGTACGGCTCGAAACTCAAAACAGAGGGAAAATTTCAAGAAGAATAAGCATTAGGTGAAAACCATTTTCTCAACAATAAAATCCGAAGTTCACTAAAAAGAAAGACCATAACATCAAATAAATTATTAACAATGGTAAGTATTAACTTTTTTCTTCTTTTTATGATTAAATTTTTTTCATACATTAATGACGGTAAAGGTCGGCATAAGGAATCTTGGATTAGAAGCTTCTTATTATTCTGTGATTTACTTTTTTTAGATCAGATTTAAAAATGATTCTAAATTCGCTAAAATTTAAAAGTACATTTTATAAAAGAAAAAGTTATAATTTGAAAAAATAGTATACAAAATAAGAAAAATTTTTATATAAAGCTAAATGAAGTATTACAAATATAGAAAAAGAGGATGACACTTCCTTCCTTAGCAGATTTAATTAGAATTTGTTCTTCCTCATAAGAATTTTCTCTAATTGTCTTAAAACTATCCTTAATGTCATCTAATAGAGCCTTCATCTAAAAAAGAAAAGAAAGTAAAAAGTTAAGAAAAATAAATAATATGCCTTCGAAATATTTTTAAAAATCTTCTACTACCAGGGTATCTACTCAAATCCAGGAAAGAAATTCCCGTAAAATTCAAGGTGTTTTTCCAGGTATTTCAATACTTGTCCAGGTATAATTTCTTATAGTATAAAATCATTCAAATATTTCGTATTGTTTTAATAATCAAAACCGAATATGTATACAAATTAACAAATTTATTATAAATAATATTTTCTAAATTCCTCCAAATATTTAAATGTGTAAAAATAGTGCTATTCATATGTAAAATTAGATAATTTTTTTTTCATTTGTGAAAGCAACTTAATTAAACGATAAGTCATTTCATCATCCTACAAGCATCTAGGGCTACAATTAATGTGTTTACAATTTTTTTTTAAATTTCTCATACTGAAAATTCAGTGCGTATTTTAAATAATTATATTTTTAATGAAAAATATTTTCTAGCTAGGTAAGAGCCACGCAAAACCCGACAAGATAAGGAAAAGCGTAAAAAATATCAAATTTCCACCAAAGTAATAAATTTTCAACTGAAATGATGAATCTTCAATTACGTTTGTTGAAATTTAAACCAAGAAGACAAATTTCCATTTAAAATTACGATTTCAACTGAAAAATATAAATTATTAGTAACCAAAAATTAAATGGTTCAATTTTAAGTTAAAAAATTTAATTTGCAACCAACGAGTTCAATTTTTAACTGAGATGATGGAACATATAACTGGATTAGTTAAATTTTCAGTTTTAAAAAAATGATGAAGAAAAAAAAACACATTTTCAACATAATATTTCGATTTTTAACTGGGATAGATAAACTTTATGTTGACAAATTAATTCTTAACTAGAATGTAAAAAATGAGTTTCCACTAAAATAAGAAAATTCTCAAAAAGGGCTGATATGCTGATTAAAATTATAAATTTTCAAACAAAAAAAAGAAGAATTTTTAACAAAAGAATTTACATTTCAACTAAATTGAGCCTATTCGTTGAAAGATGGTCGAACAGTTTTTTTTTGTAATATTTTAAATAATAATTAATTCTTTGAAATTTGCAGAGAATTTTACAAAAAAGATATCGGAAAGATATTTTTAATAAATTCTGCAAAAAAATTGAATCTTTTCCTTGAAAAATAGCAGAAAATTTAATTTTTAAATCGAAATTGATTAAATAATTAATCACTCTTGTAAATTTACAAAACAATATAGAAAAGAGTAATCGGAAAAATATTCTTAGTTGACACCATAAAGTAATTGTGCATATTCCTTGAAAAATAATCACACTCTGATTATGTTTATGAAAGGTGTTTCAAAAATTAATAATTATTGTAAATGTGAAAAGTATACAAAAAAATATTGAATTTACATTCTTTCTTGATGTCCAAAACTAGTTGATCCTGTTCGTTGAAAAAATGCCAAGCTTTCAATTTTTTATTTGAAATTGTTTAAATAATTAATCATTTTTGTAAATTTACAAAGAAAATAGAAAACAGTCATCGGAAAGGCATTCTTAGTTGAATCCGTAAACAAATTATGCCGATTCGTTGAAAATAGCCAAAATCTGAACATCTTTATGAAAATTGTTGAAATAATTACTAATCATTGTCAATTTGCAAATTAACGAAGCAAATACTTAGTGGACACACATTCTTCTTTGGTCCATAAACAAATTGAGCTTATTAATTTAAAAACAGACAAACTCTGAATTTGTTTATGGAATAAACTTATATAAACAACATAAAAAAGAGTCACGATAAAGAATTTTCTTATTTGTAAACCTACATAGAAAAGAGTCATCGGAAAGTTATGTTGAGTTCACCTCGGAAAAAAATTGTGCCTATTCCTTGAAAAATAGCCAAGCACTGAATATGTTGATAAAAATTGTTTTAATTATTAATAATTCTTTGAAAATTAAAAAGCACAAAAAAAATCAACGGCACGATATTTTTGGTTAATTCTGTAAAAAATTAAGCCTATTCATAGACAAAAAGAAACTCCTAATTTTTTAATCGAAATTGTTTAAATAATTATTATTCTTGTAAATTCACAAAGCAACATAGAATAATCATCGGATAAACATTCTAAGTTTACTCCGTAAACAAAGGACCGCGCACAATTTACATTAAAATCCGGCCCCGGTGAAATTGGCTGAAATTGCAATATAATATAGTTCAAAGCGAAAAATATGACCACAAGCGAATCTAATGTTTCACTTGAAACTTGAAGATGAGGTGCATATTTTTCAATAAACTGTGATCAGCACAATCACTGACCATACTAGAAACACTGGTAAGACCAGTCTATTTAATAAGTTGCAACAAAATGGCTCTGTCCTGGCAATCTAAATACTGTTCGAAATATTAAAGGTGGAAGATAGTATAGTCATTGAATACAAGACTGTATATCAGTCCAACATTATCAAAGGAAAATCGAGTCCAGCTACTAAATGCAATGTAATGGGACTGCCCTGGCAATGTGAATATTTTTGAAAATAATCAAGACAAAAGACATTCTGGACTACCAAAGATATTTTGTAGTGTAGATAATTCAGACAAGACTATAGATCAGTCCAACCAACAAAGGCAAGACATGTTATCAGTCTAGTCGGTTAATACAAGACTATAAACCAGTTCAACCAACAAAGATAATACATGTTATTAGTCCAGTCGGTTAAGATGAAACTATAAATCAGTCCAACCAACAAAGGTAAGATATGTTATTAGCTCAGTCGGTTAAGACAAGACTATAAATCAGTCCAACCAACAAAGGCAAGAAATGTTATTTGTCCAGTTGGTTAGGACAAAACTATAAATTAGTTAGTATGATTTATACTGTAAGTTGGACTGATTTATAGTCTCGTCTTGATCGACTGGACTAACAATTTGTCTTGCCTTTGTTGATTGCTTTTATTTATAGTCTTGTCCTAACTGACTGGGCTAATAACATGTCTAGCCTTTGTTGGTTCAACTGATTTATAGTCTTGTCTTAAACGACTGGACTAATGACATTTATTGTCTTTGTTGGTTGGACTGATTTATAGTCTTGTCTTAACCGACTGGACTAATAGCATGCCTAGCATTTGTTGGGTGGACTAATTTATAGTCTTGTCTTAATCGACTGGACTAATAACATGCCTTGAACTTGTTGGTTGAACTGATTTATAGTCTTGTCTTAACCGACTGGAATAATAAGGTGTCTTGCCTTTGTTGGTTGGGCTGATCTATAGTCTCGTCTTAACCGACTGTACTAATAACATGTCTTGCCTGTGTTGGTTGGACTGATTTATATTCTTGTCTTAACGCTCTGGACTACAAAATATCTTTGGTAGTCCAGGATGTCTTTTTCCTTGATTATTTTGGAAAAATCTTCATATTCCGAGTAGCCCCATTACATTGGCTTTAGTAGCTTGACTGGCTTTTCCTTTGATAATATTGGACTGATCTATAGTCTTGTATTCAAAGATTGAACTGTCTTTCAACTTTAATATTTCGAAAAGTATTTACATTGCCAAGACAGCGCCATGATTTCGCCTATTATTACCAGGACAGCGCCACTTTGTTGTCCTTAATAGCTGGACTGGTCTTACCAGTGTTTCTAGTATTGTCAGTGATTGTGTTGATCACAGTTTATTGAAAAATCTGCACCTCGAAAACTTTTGATTTTTTGAATAAGAACTATATTATATTGCAATTTCAGCCAATTTTACCGGGGCCGGATTTTAATGTAAATTGTGCGGGGTCCTTTACTCGTAGAAAAAAGAGCAAACTCTTATTTTCTTAATCGAAATTGTTTAAATAATTAATATTCTTATAAATTCACAAAGAAACATAGAAGAGTTATTTGATAAACATTCTTAGTTTTCTTTGTAAACAAATGGACCTATAGAAAAAGGTCGAGCTCTTATTTTCAAAATTTAAATTTCTTAAATTATTCATATTTGTTGTAGTTGTAAAAAAGAATTTCCAACTGAAATGATGAATTTTTAACCGAAATAGTTGAATTTTCAACCAAACAGATGAATTTTTAGTCAAGAAGATTAACTCTCTACGAAAAAATACAATTTTTCATCAAAAATTATAAAGGCTCAATTAAAAAAGATAAATTTTCAACAAGAAATTAATAGTTAATTGGGTATCAAAAGATAATTTTTTAGCCAAAAAGGCGAACACTGTGGGCTTGGATTAAGATTAACCCAAAAGGGCCTGCATCTGTCGTCTTTCTTCTGAAATCATTACGGTGATGCCTCATGACTAGTTTGAGACCAAAATGAAAATATCGCTGGAGGGATTGTTGAATAAACTCAATTTTGTTATTTTTATTTTCAGGTTATTGTGTATATTTTTTGTAAAAATAACTCCAATGTGGCGCTTCTTCGGTGAATATTTCTCCAATTCTGAGCATACTATTTTAAATTTAGTAAGACAAAAATTAATGTTAATTAAATTCTCCGTAAAACTAAAAAAATATTTTATTTTATATAGTTTAGTAGATACAGTCATCAGAAATTGTATTTTTTCTAAAATATTTCACCAAAAAAATTTTGAAGTTTAGTTTAAGGGCATGTGACACAGCTAAATACCTATATTACCGACCTCACTTTTTCCGTTCACTGAATGTTTTTTTGAACCTAAGAACTTTTTTTGTAAATAAA
>NC_046661.1:78266267-78268820 GCF_010883055.1 Belonocnema kinseyi | reverse complement strand
TATTTTATTTACAAAAAAAGTTCTTAGGTTCAAAAAAACATTCAGTGAGCGGAAAAAGTGAGGTCGGTAATATAGGTATTTAGCTGTGTCACATGCCCTTAAGTGAAATAGCATATTTCCTCTGCACTGTAGACAAAAAAGCATCAATATAGGGTGAGTGACCCAGTGAATGAACACTTAAGGAAATCATTGATTACAAATAGTCCATTTCACCTTATAATAATTGATTATTCTTACAAAACTTTTGAAAATAGATTCTCAAGAGTTCAAATTTCATAATCCGATAAACAAAATATGTTTTTACCAAAAAGCTTTATAAAAAATAATTAAAAAGTGAAAAATTAACGAAAACACCAGTGAATGAACACTGTGAGCCAATGAATGAACAGTAGAGCACCAGTGAATGAACACTATAATCACTACAAATTAGAATTAGGATTTAGGTATAATACAAAATGAGCAATTAAATAATGTAAAATATTAGAAAGCGTTGTGAAATTTATTAAATATATTATTGCAATAAAAACCACAAGACATTTAGATATAAAGAAAGGAGGTAATACAAAGGTTGAACACACAACTAGGTTAACTTTTCCTAATTTCTTATAGCAATATTTATTTTTAAAACATTTCTATCAGTTCTTTTAACCTTACAAAAAATACAACTTTTCGTTTAAAATTAGATAACTTTTATCTAGTGTCTACAATAGAAAACTGCGATTTTTAGTACACATAACATTTGTAATAGAGCACCTTACTATGTTGCTTTAGGTTAAATTAGCAAATACAATTATAAATCACAGTGTTGTAAAAATGTAAATTCTGTAAACATTTATAAATTTATATTGTCTAGTACGCAGTAGTACCTAGCATGAACTAATGTTTTTCATAGTTAAAAAACGTTTTCTAAATGCAAAAAAAGCATTAAATTTCTAACCACAAACTTGCCTTACCTTTAATTTAGTTCGTGCGTACTTTTTTGATGTTCTAACCAAAAAATATACATTTAAACTATAAGTATTTATAGTTTATATTTATAGCTTCGATATTTATAGTCACATTAATTGAAACAAACTTATTTATATGTAACGAAACAACAGCCAGATCTATGTAACCTGCTGTTCCTTCACTGGACATGTGGGGTGACAGGTTTGCTCCAATAAATGAATACAGCGTTCGTTCACTGGAACACGGGCAATTTAAAGTTCCAGTAAGTGAACACTCATTTATTAATCAAAAAAACGTACATTTTGTGAAAAAACCCTGTGGAAAATTGAATAATAATATCTTACAACTATAACAGCACAGCTTTGATGCAGAAAAGATAAAGAATTTTTTTGTAAAAGCAGTGTAAACAAGGAGTTGCTTAGACACGTACGTTATAGTGGTCGATGACTTTCTTACCATCATCACTCACCATAATCGATGATACTTCACATTCAAGAAATTTTTAAAATTATTCACAAGAATTTACTGCAATGAATTGTATATTAAACTCTTCAAAATTGCTTCAAGATTTCAAATATATAGAAATTCATAAAGACATTAACTTTCAAAGGTTATATTTATATATACGAAATAATATTTTGCATACGTCCCAAGTTATAGCGTGTTGAAAAATACCAATTTTTATGAAAGTTCGCTAAGATGCAATTTTTCTTAATAATGAATTTCTACTGCACTTCGCGTTAAAAATTGCTCTTATAATAAATAAAAGTCCATTAATATAAGTTGGCTTTTAAAAGTTTCAAGCGTGTTCGTAGTGCATTCTTCTGCCATTCGGCATACGGAACATTTGTTCTACTCGAATATAGCCTATTTTTTCAATGTGGCTGTAAAAATGTCAATTGACTATTGTTGACAGCAACCCATGGGCGAATTTTCCATTGGGCCATAGTCGGGCCAACTTTCTCGGAGTTGGGCTAACTTTGCCAACCAGGCATTGGCCAACATACCGAAATGATAACTATGTCCCAAATCTGTTTGCCGACTATTGGCTACCATGGTCGGTCCAACCATGACTACTAAAAGTCGGCCCAACAGCGAAATTATAACTTTGGCCCGACCATGTTAGTCGACTATTGGTACAATATCCATTACCAAAATCGGGCCAACTATGGCAATTACACGGGAAAAAATATCCATTAAATTTTATAAAACTAATCTTATAGTGGAGAATACGATGGGTAGTTTAATACTATAAATATAGTACAATCACTACACTGTTTATAATCGCACGCTATGAAAATTTTTATTTGCCTTGGGGCTCGAACCCTTTAAGTTTCGCATTCCTAATTCCTAACGCCTAAAGCCTCTCGGCTAACCTAGCTGGAAGTATTACAAAAAAAATCTGAAATATAACCGACAGCTGTGCATGGCCGTCTGCAAATTTCTGTGAACCATTCTATACAAAATATTGCTACGCTGATAATAATATATGTAAAAAGATTTCAGATTTTTTAAATATTGCAAATTATTATTGAATATTTTATGTGATTAAACAAGATTTAAACTAAATTAAAAAATATTTTAAGATATTAAGAAAGATCTAAA
>NC_046661.1:78261606-78266167 GCF_010883055.1 Belonocnema kinseyi | reverse complement strand
AGCAATTCGTTAGAATTCAAAGGATCTCTACAAATTTTCGAAGATTTCAAGATATTTAACAGCCTTCAAAGAATTCAAAAACATTATTTATATTTTAAAATTTCTTTAAAATCTTAGTCATTTAAATTCTACCGAAATTTCTCAAAAAATCTTCAAAATTACTTAAAATCTCTTAAATTCTTTTAAAATATCTTGAACTCTTTTAAATATTTTGAAATCTTTTAAAATTCTTATATAAATTTTAAAATTTTCAAAATCAAATAACTCCGGTTAAATCCCTTGAAATTCCTGAAAGTCTGTTTGAATACTTAAAAATATTTTTAAATTACATGAAAATCCCTAAACTCTTTAGATTTTTTTAAAATCATTTAAAATGCTTTCTAAAACTTTAAATTCCTCTACTCACTTTTTAAATCATATTAAATCCATTGAAATGGCACAGAATCCCTTAAAATCACTAAAAATCTCTTGGACTCATAAAAAGTATTTTAAAGTCTCTAAAATCTCTTGAAAATTCTTTTGCTTTTTTTAATTGTTCTCGAATATTTTAAACTTCTTTAAAATCACTTGAAATATTTTGAAATTCATTCATAAATTTTTTTCTCCTTTCATTAAAAAGAATTTTTAAATCCCTTTATGCCGATCTCTGGGCCGACGTTGGTCCAGAGTTGGGCCAGTAGTCGGCGTTACTCGTTAACGAAAGATGTCCCATAGTTGCCCCGATGGTTGATCCATGTTTGGGCCATTGTTAGGCCAATAGTTGACTTAACTTCTTCAGAATTTTCAAATCCCTTTATGCCAATCTCCGGGCCGACTTTGGCCCAGAGTTGAGCCGGTAGTTGGCATTACCCCTTAACAAAAGACGCCCCATAGTTGGCCCGATGGTTGGTCCATATTTGGGCCATTGTTGGGCCAAGTGTCGGCCTAACTTCTTCAGAACTTTCCCAATCCCTTCATGCCGATCTCTGGGTCGATTTTGGCCCAGAGTTGGGCCGGTAGTCGGCGTTACTAGTTAACAAAAGATGTCTCACAGTTTCCCCGATGGTTGGTCCATGTTTGGACCATTGTTGTGGCCAATAGTCGGCCTAACTTCTTCAGAACTTTCTAAATCCCGTCATGCCGATCTCTGGGCCGAGTTTGGCCCAGAGTTGGGCCGGTAGTCGGCGTTACTCGTTAACGAAAGAGGTCTAATAGTTGCCCCGATGGTTGATCCATGTTTGGACCATTGTTAGGCCAATAGTCGGCCTAACTTCTTCAGAACTTTGTCAATCCCTTCATGCCCATCTCTGAGTCGACTTTGGCCCAGAGTTGAGCCAGTGGTCGGATTTACTCATTAACGAAAGATTTTCAATAGTTGCCCTGATGGTTGGTCCATGTTCGGGTCAAAGTTCGGCCAACAGTCGGTCCCACAATGTCTGCCAATGTTGGCTGTTTAGGTTGGGCCGACAAAAGTATCTTATAAATATAAAATGTGGCCCAACTTTGGCTGCCGATCTACGGCGGGCGAAAGTCGGTCCGACGATGGGCCAATGCACCTGCTCTGGGTGCCGACCTAAATTCGCAACTAGGAATATGCCGAAAGCAAAAACCCATGAAGAAAATTGCCATCAGGGTTTTCAGATAAGAAATTACCTCTTGTTGTATGCGCTAATTGTAAAAGGAACTTACTTATACCGTGTACAGAAGCTGCAGACAACAGCCTGAAACTGCCAGTTTTTTACATTGAACCATAAAGATTTTTAACGTTAAGATACTTTCTTTCGATGACAAACAAAAACCGAAGACATGACATCACTGTAATAATTTCAGAAGAAAAACGAGAGATACAAGCCCTTTTCGATTGAACTTAATCAAAGCTCACCGTGCGAATTTTTTATCAAGAAAAAGAATTTTCAACACGATATATGAATTTATAATCGATTACTTAAATTTTTAAGTACAAAAGAACAATTTTTAACGAAATACTTGAATTTTCAACAAAAAATTAGTTTTTTCACCAAAGTCATACATTTTGAACTATTTAATTGCGAGTCTCTAGCTTGAATCGTATCATTTTCAACTAAAGAGATAAATTTTAAACTAAAATCATGTAAAATACTTAACTAGATCAGTTAAGTTTTGAACTGAAAAAATTAACTTTTATTGAAAAAAATGTTTTTAAAACGAAATAGTTGAATTTTAAACGAAATGGATGCATTTTCTACAAAAAAAAAGATCAATTTCTAACGAATGAAATGAATTTTCAAGCAAAAACTATTTAATTGAACCAGTAATTAAATTTTTAAACAAAAAGATAAATTTTCAACCAAAAGCATAATTATTCGGCCAAAAAGGACGATTTTTCTACAAAACACAAGAGTGTTCAATTAAATATTCGAATTTTATACTAAACAAATAAACTATCAACAAAAAATAAAATATTAAAATTTTCAGATAAAGAAATTAATTTTCAGTAAAAAAAATTTTCAACAAAATGGTTCAAAGCAGTAATATAAGCCAACTTTAAGAATGAAAAAATTTCTATTTAATTTTATGTTATATATTTTTTTTTAAATATCGACATGCTCTCAAATACATTTTTAGTGTTTCCAGGTATGTAAAAAATTCCTGATGATTCTAGGTTTTCCTGGTGAATAGACACCCTGTCTGCTTATGAAAAAACTCATGAAATATACCTACTTTCGATGATTGAGATATTAGAGTGAAAAAATTAATGAAGTAAAATACGCCAACCATACACATAGGAATACGTTCAATTATAGCATCAAAATCATGCCTGGCGTCGTACAGAGCTATGAACTATAGGTTACAGATTTTTAGTAACATGTGCATTTTTTTCTAGGATATGCGTCAGGAAATAATATAAAAAAAACTATATATAAGGGTATGTCTGTAAGTACAACTTGTAATGTAGGTGAAAATAAAACTCAAGTGTCCTGAATACAATCGAATTAATTAAATTTCATTTTTTTAAACACAAAAAAACTTCATATGAGCCGCATGTGATACCATATTATTTTATTATCGCAACACTCTGATCTGCCACGTGCCCGATTTACACGCTGTTCTATTCTCCAGATTTATAATTAGAAAAATGGATATATTGTTCTAAGGGTTTCCTTTTGTATAAATAATGAAATTTTGGTAATTCAAGTTTAGCCAGGTCAAAAGATCCCTGCTCTCAGTTACATTTTAATTTTTAACAAATTACTCTAATCGAACAAAATAAAAATTCAAGTGTATCAGGGAGAGGCGTCCTTACATGTTCTCAAAATCATTTTTCAAAACTTTTATTACCATAAATTTAATTTTCTTATTACACTAGTCAACAAAACGTCATCTATGTATCTGTGGAATAAAACATATTTTTTGCAACATACTTTTTTCGTTGGATTCGAATCCCGGCTGAATTTTCTACATCAGCTACTGTGCAAAAGTTATTCTCGCCTTATTTTGCTCTGCACATTTTGTAATCAGGTCGATCAGTTGCAATCGGCTACGTTTGGTACCTTTGATGCCATTTTCTGAAATTTCTCGACTTACCGTTAATGATTTATGAGTGTTCAAACCGATTTAAAAGTACAGTAACTGTTAAAATATATTACTTTTTTAGTTTTCTTTAGAATTCGAATAAAAGAAAGTTCAATTATGAATTTAATTAGATATAATGATAACTTTTAAAAAATCTCTGACATACTGAAGAGATCATTTTTTCTAAATCAATAAATAATAGATATCAATAAAAAATATTTTTCACCTAATTTCCTTCCAATATTCAATAATAAGAATAGTTTTTTTTCATTAAGGCCATGTTACGAGTGCCTCACGTGAACAGATTCCTACCTTACCTTCACTTTTTTTATTTCCCAACTTATTTTCACACGAAGCGCCACATCGAGATGAAAATTTGGGATAATAAATAAGAAGCACTAAAGAAGGTGGGTCTGGTCCGAAATTTTAATAATTATGTAAAAAGCAAAGAAAATTATTTACAACAAAAAACTTTTTCTATAATTATACAAACTTAGGACCAGACCCACAATTCTTAGTGCTTCTTGTTTAGTATCCCAAATTTTCAACTCGATGTGGCGTTTCGTGTGAAAATAAGTTGGGAAATAAAAAAAGTGACAGTAAGGTAGGAATCTGGTCACGTGACCCACTCATCACATGTCAATTGTTCATTTATTTGCAAGCAGATGATTCACACTCAGTTTTCATTGAACAGTGAGTAATGTGCAGATATAAAAATCTTTCTCATTTAAATAACATCAAAGTTAATGATAATTATCATTAAATTTAATCCAATTCACTGATAACGACCACTACAATGTTCCGAAACATTTAAGACAATATAATTGTTTTTAATTTAAAGTACCTTAAAACCAACAACGAACATCAACATTTTCAAAGATACATTGGTGACATTTTGTTAATAGAAGTAAAATCAAACCTGGATTTATTGTTAATTTTGGGACTGACGGTGCCATCAAATTCAGACTCTGAGAACGTAAATAGTCTGGGGCGCACGAACCGTTTACGGTGAATTATATAATAATTATAT
>NC_046661.1:78247178-78261506 GCF_010883055.1 Belonocnema kinseyi | reverse complement strand
ATAGAGTAAATTGTATACGTACAGATGTAAGGTTGGCCACTGTCATGACAGAATTTCCAATTGTTCGTATAATTAGTTTTTGCATTTTAGTTTGATAAGGCCATTGTCCAAGCAGTGATAACACAAACTTATTAACCGCAAATCCATAAGCTGTTGGATGCTTTTCAGTCACATGTTCTTTATACACCATCCTCGTATACCAACTTAAAAACAAATTTAACAGTTATAATTCTGAAATTAATCTGAGGCTGTAAAGTTTTTTTTCCGTGGAATCAATGAAATTATTTATAAAATATACCATAAGCATTTCTACCAAAAGATTAGTTAATAAGTGAGTGAGATGAACCAACTTTAGTGATACCGGTTTAAAAATCCTTGATTAAATTATACAATTAAAATTAAAGTGAGTCTAATTAGAAATCGTGATTAAGCATTTACAGACATGAAAACACACAGGTACGAAAAAATATCTTTTATGCCCACCGGCTAGACAGCGCGACTTCCCGCCCGCTGGGCGAAACGAAGTTGCCGCTTTCCGGTGCCGTCGAGCAAAAAAAATAGTATACAAACCATGTTAATCTATAGATCGAAATATTTTTTAAACTACTTCATCTACAAAAAAACATTTCAGACAAAAGTTGACCAGGACATCGGGGCCATTTAACTGTACCATTGATTTGAATTTGACTTCAATTTTCAAGTTCATTGTAAGGTCTAGAAGATTTTCGTTAATGGTGACCCCTATTTTTAAATGCGGATTTAAATAGAGCGGAAAATTTTACGACAAAAATGTATTATGGAAATCTGGCTGTTCGAATCTTGGAGAGGTCAAACATCAAGGTCAAATGTCGAAAAAACAATCAGATGTCCTTTTTCTGAATTATCGTGGTTTTTTGGTTAAAGAAAACTTTTACATTTTTGTTGACTTTTTTAAAGCATCTTTAAATATCTTCATATCTTCACATATCTGTGAAATATGTTGTTTTTTACAGAAAATAAGGCGATACGTATTTTTCTGATTTTCGAACCGAATTTTTGCTAAAAAGTTATGCGTATTTGAATTTAAAAAAAAATCGCCGGAAAATTAGAAAAAGGTTCAAAATTAACAAAATCGCAGCGATTTTTCTGAAAAAAATATATAATCGATTTTCTCAAAAAATACACCTTTAAGTGTGTTATCATTTTTTTTAACTTGTACTTTGACAATGAAGATATCTTATAAGTTTGATGCTTGCTAAATCACTTTAGTGCATGCAAAAAAAGGAACGTAATATTTACTTATAAAGAAATGTAGAGGGTTTCTTGTAACCGTAACAATATAATCTGCACTTAAGAAGGGGAAGAAAATGTCAAAATCACTTAGCATTTCGTAAATGTTTTAATGAAATTATGGTTAATTTAACGATTATCCTTCAGTGAAATAAACCTCTATTCCCTACCCGTGTGGAAATAACCCCATTTGGCCCTATTACAAGTCTGGCACTAATCGGGGGCTAGTCGGGTTATTAATTTTGAGGAAGTACCCCTCGGGGTCTAGTTGGGGACTAGTTGGGCTTTTGTTTGTTAAAATTTTAGTCGGGACCTGGTCGGTGTTCGGTCAGGGGCTGGTCGGGCCTTTTGTTCACTAATTTCCGTGCGGGTAATCTTCAGGCTCTGGTCGGGTAATATCTACAAAAGCGTAATGATTTTTTTATTCTAAAACAATAAGAATATATTTAGCAATCATTTTTTTAATTTATCAGTTTTCAGAATAGTCTGATCTTACAATTTTTTCGTTTCCATAGGAAAAAGTGTTTCAGTTCAAACACGACTTACGTATTTAAAATGTATTTTTTTTCAAAGAAGTTCTCATTTATTACCCATATACTAAATTCTTTTAAAAAGTAAATACGATTCTCCCGAAGAAAATAGTCTTCATGATGATTTCCAAAGACCGAGTATATATCGACTGTATTATACTTTGCGAGTGTTGTTTCTTCAGATATACTTACACAGAAATATAAGGCACTGTAGCAAAGTAAAACACAGTTGATATAAACACTCTGTTTTTGGAAATATTCGTTAAAACTACACGGTGAAAAATTTCGGGAATTTCGCTCACTATTTAGTGGGGGAAAATCCACATTTTCGTTGGGGCGAATCACTTTTCCCAATATATGGGGAAATTTTCCTAAAATTTCTTATAACTCAGTAAAAAATTGGGGAAAATTTCCTAAAATTTAGGAAATTAGATAATACCTACAATTTTTGGGGAAATTTTCCTAAACTTAGGGTAACTCATACGAAAGTTTTGGAATATTCCTTACAATTTGGCAAATTTAGTGATTTTCACTAAATTTAGGTAATCGTTCCAAAACTAATGTTTAATTTGCCGCGTAGATCAGGTAATTTTTCTAAAAATGCTTGAGTGTTTCTGTATGGTCAGAAAAATATTTTGCCCTAAAATATTCGATAAACTACCATAATATTTTGAATTATTTTACACACATTTTCGGAGAAAAGATTTATTAATGTTAAAGTTATCTCAAGCATTTTTAATAAATAATTATTAAGTTAATGATTTTGTATGAAAATAAACTTTGTATAAAAACAACGATCAAAATCTACAAAAAACGTAATCTTATTTTCTTGCAGTATTTTTTAGAAAATTACGAATTTCCAGGAACATTTATAAATACCTTTGTATGGAATTTTAAGAAAATCCATATTGGAAAAGATACATATAGATTTAGGTGAAGAGTGCGCGCCGGAAGTCATCAGACTCTACATTTGTATAGATGCTTATTATTAAATTGATCTGAAAGGTTTGCGATATGTAAATAAAGTCTAATTATTCAGGTCGTTGAATTTGGAAAGAGAAAAAGTTTTTGATTAATCATTGTAGAGTATAGTACTTGTTAAAACACAGTATTTGAGGCTGGACCTGATGATCGAACTCAAAACACAAACAATAACTCTTCAATTCACTTTTATTTTACAAACACAGTAAACTCACAGAAATGTACAGCCTTGATTAATTTAACACAAAATGGAACAAGTAAGCGGTGTAACTCAGTGTAGTTTTGAATATGAGGCTCCCAACTTGAATAAAGTCTACAAGGTACCTTGAAAGCTAGCGGATTTACTCTAAGCTTCAACAGGATGATTTTCTGCTACCTTGTGGACGAGAATGAGCTTCATTTCACCAAATCACAGAAAGGACTTGTTTAGTTTTGACTTGAAACTCACTTAATCAATTAGAGAATGAGGCTCCCAACCTGAATAAAATCCACAAGATACCTTGAAAGCTAGCGGGCTTACTCTAAGCTTCAAGAGGATGATTTTCTGCTACCTTGTGGATGAGAATGGGCCTCACCTCAACCAAACTCGAAAGGTAAAAGAAACCGTTGATTTTCTTAATAATGCGGTAACAAAAAGCAGGGTTCTTTGTTCTTATTGAGAAAAGCACTCAGAATCTTCTGAACACCTTCTCGAGTCCGAGACCAACGAGAAACTGAGGCCTGGTAAAAAAAAAGGAAATTCGTCGTTCCTATGGCAAATTGGGCTCACAAAGGGATTTTTGACGAACACTTAAAAACTGTATCGCTGTTTAGTCTAGGAACTATTGAATATAAACAGTCGAAGCTCGCAACCCGAGCGAAGGAGAAAAACAGGCATGCTTAACGGAATTGACGCGCAAAACCAAAAGTATCGACTATAAGTATCATTCATCGTACATTTACATTAGGTTATAACTAGATAATTAAACAGTACTAGCAGTAAACTATTCAGCACGGTACAGTTCAGATTTCGCTACCACCTTCATTTTAGTCTTGCGGTTCTGGACTGGTAGCTTTAAAGAAAATCCGCAAGGGCGCGACGTACCGTCTCTCGCGCAACAGAAATGACGCGTCGAGTGTTTAAGACAGTAGTCTACACATAACAAAGCATAATTACCTAGCGCAGAGCATTTTTAAGCGTAGGATATGTTCCCCATTAAATCTGGGAAATTAGCGTCAGCACAGTTTTGGGGATAATTCCCCAAGAAATTTTTTACCGTGCAATTGATTCGGAACAATTGTATTATCGTATGACCCCTACTAGTACCCTATCAGTCCCCGACTAGGATAAGTCGTGTTACCTGACTAGCCCCCGACTAATCTACCGTGACGCTACTGGTCGGGTGCTGGTCAGATGACTCGACTAGCCCCCGACTTTAAGTGGGGTCAACTGGTCGGAAACCAGACTAGTTCCCCATTTGAATTTCTACACGGGAAGTATTACATACTGTAAGATATGTAAAATCCACTGAACCGAAATTAAAATAGTGGTGCAGTGGACATTACTAAAGGATCAGTATATGCTACCGTTCCGATTGGTTTGCTTAGCTCGCCCCTAAAGGTGTAACAACGCAACCTATTCACGCGGCCTGCATCGGCTGAATTCACGGCGCAATCTGTAATGGATGGATTGCATAACCCTGATGCATTCTAATCAATATCACAAATGCACACATATATATTTTTTGTATACTGTGAATGTTTAATAGTACTTTATATTGTGATCACAATATAAAGTACTGAATGAGCATTGAATGATAACATTTTGTATAAAAAAGGTCCAAAAGTTGATTGAAAAATAAAAATTAATCATTTGAAAAATCTTGACAAAAACCCAGTCAATGTAAAAAATCCTGTAGGACAACTCACAAGCCCTAAAATGAGGACATGCCCAGGGAAATCCGGACGCATGGTCACCCTAAACTTATTCACAGATCGCGTACACTTAAGAGTTTCTTAAAGCAGGACGATTTTGTGTTCCGTAACTGGATATGAGGTAAATCCAAGAGTTTTTGTTGTGTCGCGATGGCATGGGCGTGTATTCAGAAGTCGTTCCCGAGGTTGCCACCTCTGAGTTATAAATGCATTTCGAAATTATTTTATAGATCGCAACTCGTGTAATAGAGTAGTGGTTAAGACAATTGACTTGCGTGATTAGGTTTATGCGTTCGAATCCCCCCCCCTTGCATGCGAAATTTGAATTGTATTATAAGCGTTATAACTTACAAATACCGATTAAGTATACTTGTAAGTATATCCGCATGTCAGGTCCACAGAGAAAAACGCTGGTGTTAAATTTGTTGCAGCTTAAATTTTCATTGGTCTCCCAATGTACATTTGAAACTATTTCCAAGTCTCAAATGTATTCCTCTGAAGGTAGGTGCACATCTGGGCATCTAGGGGAAAGTATCATTTGGAGACTGAATTTTGGCTCAATGCCGAGAGTTGTGGGGTGCTGAACCGCGCTGTCAGACACCTGAACACTTGTCAAAGTAACTATTCGCATTGCGATATTAGACTAAATAATTGTTAAAAAGGAAACCAATTGAAATAATATTTGCCTAATTTTCAACTTTCTTTCATTTACTAGTGTGTATTAGTCATTTAGAATAGAATGATAACTTCCTAATGCAACTTCCAAATGTTAGGTTAGTCATGGCCGTCTATATTTAAACTAAAGCCGGTGTGTGTAGAAAAAGTCATGAGCGTCTACATATACAATTAGGTATTTTCACTCAACCATCAGCTAACTTCACTTTTTTGAATACACAAAATCTAGAGGAAAATTCTTCGAACGAACAGGCATCAATTAAGATGCAGACGGTCACGACTTAGTTTTAACATCCCGGCTTTAGTGTTTTGAATGTCAGGTAGGCTTTGACTAACCTAAGATTTGGATATTATATCCATCGACATATGGAAGTGGACCGGTAATTCTGTGGGGAGAACGGTAATGGGCTCTAGAGAGAGAAAATACATATGAGACGTAGACCTATCTCTTTCTAGATAAAGCTGATTGGTCGAGAATATTTTCGTTGGGTGAAGTTTTATTTATAATTTATTTAATTATAATTTATTGTAAATAAATATAAATAATTGTGGCAGCCATTGAAATGGCATTGAAATAGAAATATTGTTAAAATTTTTGACAGTTTTTACATTATTTTTAAACTCACAAAACGATTATTATTGTAGAATTTTCAATCCAATTTCAAGAAGAATTCAAGGTTACCAAGTTATTAAAATAATCTATCTGAAACAGATTATTTTACATGAATGTTCTTTAAAATTGAATTTATTATAGCGACAAATTTCTAATGTATTGTTTATATTTTTTTTAATCAAACATATAGAATATTTAGGCAATACCCGGGGCCACCAAATCACTTGACAGAGTCCTGAAATAGATAAAGGCAGGTCTACGTCTCATATGTTTTTTTTTCTCTCTAGAGCCCATTTCAGTTCTCCCCAAAGCATTATCGGTCCATTTCTATATCTCGATGATTATATTACGCCAAGTACAATTTTTATTCCAAGCAGCCCCATGCATCGCCTCCACTTTTCAGTTTTCTTACGATCAGGAGGGGAATTGTCGGTTAAACTAATCCAACAGATGGAGCTACAAAAAGTAGTTCTGTCTTTTTCATTGATTTGCATTAAGAAAAAGTAAAAATAATTAAAAACTTGATGCTGTTTGCAAATAAAGAACAAAAAAAATAGATGAAAAAATAAGTCTAATTACTAATTACTAATTATTACTAACTAATAATTACTAATTATTTAAAAAAAGAAAAAGTCATGAAAATATGTAGATTAATATGAATAAAATTTAATTTTGAGATACATTTTGAAAGCAGTTCGAACTTTATATTTTTGTGGTTTATTTTGCTCATATTATTGATTTCATTATTTGTTAAAGTTAAACAAAATTATTTTTTGTTAAAATTATCAATGTAGCTAATGAAAAAATTAATAATGTTAAAGACCTCGGTTTTTTGGACAAGCCGAGGTCTAAGGCAAGGGTGCCCTTTGAGTCCGTTACTATTTAGTATCCTATTGGCAGACTTAGAGGAGAAGCTAAAGGAGAAAGGGAAAGGAGGAACGGCTTTGGGTAATAGCAAACTATACTCTCTAGCATACGCGGACGATGTAGTTCTATTAGCAGATAATGAGAAGGGGATGAACCTAATGATGAGAATCTTCGAAGAGTATGTGGGAACAAAAGAGCTGACGGTGAACGTACATAAGACAAAGTTGATGTGTTTCAGAAATAGAAAGAGCAAAATAAATTACGTTTGGAAGATGAACGGACAAAAAGTGGAAATTGCGGAGGAGTTCTGTTACCTAGGTTTTTGGTTTGAGGCAGAAGGAGGAAACGAGCTGCAGGTGAGGAAAAGAATTGAATGTGCGAGTAAAGTAATGGGCCAAGTATGGGGTATAGGAAAGAGAAGGTTCAATAACGATTGGAGAATGAGGGTCTGGTTGTTTGATGCGTTGGTGTGGGCGGTGTTGTGTATGGTGTGGAGATCTGGGGATGGATGGAACATAGGAAAAAAGAGAGTATGCATGAGCGATTCCTGAGGTGGGTAATGGAGGTTAGCTGGAGTTGCCCAGGATACATGTTAAAAGAAGAGTTAGGAAGAGAAAGTTCGAACTGCTTTCAAAATGTAGCTCAAAGTTAAATTTTATTCAAAGAAAACTACTACTACATACACATACACAGTCAAGGTAGGGGGCTGATTCCAAGCCACTAATAGTCACTGGTAAATGTGGGGAAATTAAAAGTTAGGTAATTATTATTATAACTTACCTGCTTATCAACATCTATTTCATCCAAATAACGCCCGAAAAAATCATCTTGACAGATGACTGACAGTTTATAGACGAGACTTCACGTTGCTCTGGATGAGAAAAAACATTGTGTAAATAATGTTTTTCCCCTAAATTGTCCCAATGAACTTGTGTGGCTCAAATTTGTTGCAAATCACTTGAACACCGATTTCGGTGTACAATGGGGGATCGACGATTTTCTGTGCACTTGAGAATTGGTACTGGTAACTGTCAATGATAATCATATTTAATTGCCTATAATTGTAATGTTTACTGAACTGTTGTGTTTTCTATATAAGTAATTGGAAGATCAGTAGATCTAACTTGGGTTTCAGCCAAATATAAGCTTCTTTTTTCTACGTGTAGCCAGAAGAATCCTTTTTTCTTACAGTCGAATTTTCTACTTTTTCTTGGAAACAATGATAGATACGAAAAAGTGTTAAGATAAAAGTTTGCACGTCTGAAAAATTTCTATGAAAAAGCTTTCTTGTTCTTTTACGATATTTTTCATAGTTCACGAAAAACATTCAAAAACCACATTTTTAGGGGAAAAAAATTCTCCTGGCCTCAAAAATGGTTTAGCCCGCATGCCATTGCTAAGATGCCTTTCTTTTATTAGGAGACACTTTTAAAAAATATTTTAAAAAATAAAGAAGGTAGGGTTTTCAAGAAAATCTTTTTCATTATTTTCTTCAAATTTTGAAAACATGAAAAAAGTATAATTTCCTTTCAAAAACAACAAAATATTTTTGATATTTCAAAATATTCCGAAATATTCTTAAGTAAAAAAATGTCTAGAAATTTCAAAACAGTTTATGTATTATTGTGTAATCACTAAATATTTTCAAGTGTTTAAAAGGATTTTAATGAATTAAAAGATAATTGAACGAGATTTAAACAGCATTTTAAATTACAAAAGATTAAAGTTTATGAATGAGTTTCAAGTAATTTTAAAGAGTTTTAAATAATTTTAGAAGAATTACAAAAAGTACAAGAATTTTTAAGAGATTTCAAAGACATTAAAATACCTTTTATGAGTTCAAGAGATTTTTAGTGATTTGAAGGGGTTTTGTAGCACTTGAATGGATTTAATATGGTCTAAAAAGTCGGTAAAGAAATTTAAAATATTGCAAAGCATTGTAAATGATTTTTTAAAACTTCAAAAGAGTTTAAGGATCTTCATGTAACTAAAAAATATTTTTATGTATTTAAACAAATTTTCTGGAACTTAAACGGATTTAACGGGACCAATTTAATTTAAAAAACTTTAAAGTTTTATATTCAAATTTCAAAATATTTTAAAATAATTAAAAGAGTTAAGTTAAGTTACTTAAAATCTTCGGAATTTTGTAGAAATCCTTTAAAATCTATTAAATTTCTTAAAATATATGTAATTTTTTTAAAAATATTGTTTAATCAAATAAAATACTCAATAATAATTTGTAATATTTCTAAAATCTAAAATGTAAAATCTTTGTACATATATTATTATAAGCGTAACAATATTTTTTATAGAATGGGTCACAAAAATTTGCAGACGACCCTGCACAGCTGTAGGTTATATTTTAGATTTTTTTATACTCCCAGCTAGGTTAGCCGAGAGGTTTAGGCGTTAGGCATTAAGAATGTGAAACTGACAGGGTTCGTATCCGCGGCGAAGAAAAATTTTCATAGCGTGCGATTATAAACAGTGTAGTGATTGTGTAATAGTAAATAATTGTGTTCTCAATCGTGTAAACAAATATTAGAGTATAGTAAGAATAATATAATAATAAAAAAGATTGATTTTTTTGCGGAGAAAAATTGGTTATCATTTTGTACAACTGTTCTCTATAGTTTCGAGACTTCTTTGATATAGACTGTATTTATTGTCTATTTAGTATAGAACTTTGTAACACATTTCGTTGAATAGTTCAACTCAACGTAAAACAAAGACGATTTTAACTTTTAATTAACTACCCATCGTATCCTCTACTATAGTATTAGTTCTATCAGATTTAACGGATTTTTTTTCCGTGTATAATGAGTGTCAATAACATACTGCATGTAATTTCGGTCTCTTTCAAGTACTTATACATTCCGTCAATTTAAATCACACAGAAAAATTGTAAATACGCTGTTACTTGTAAATTCACAGTTTCATGTAAATGCAATGCTGTATCTATCTTTACAACTTATTAAATAGGTCAAATAGTTTCCAGTGTAATAAGATGCAAGTTTACACATCGACTGTCAAATTACTACAGTCGCGGTTTTATCACAATGTTCCTTTTAGTTTAATTGTGCCACAATGTTAATTAGTATTGAAGTCTCGTCAATTTACTACTTTATTCACAGTCAAGTTCTGAATGTCGGATAGGTTAAATTACGGTCGAATGTGATTTTCAACATAAAATTTTTTACAGTATAGCATATTTAAAGAACCCCGACTCACACCTGGAATATTTGCAAGACTCTAGTAGATATTTATATGGCAACAGTAGTCAACAATAACCCTAAGGAACTACCCCTAGCACATTTAATAAACCCCATCTCAGCCGCTTTTAACTAAAAACGCCAACAAAGTTTAAAATTGTCATTTTCAAAGTCATTTTCTTAATATTCTGTAACTTGTGTACATTTTTTTAATTCCAAAATTCATTGGTTCTTTTTTATGGAAACATTTCGGAATTGTTTTGTTAAAAGTGCTATAGGTCGATTACTAATTATTTAATTTAAAAAATTTAAATTATTAAATTATTTTAATTGTTCGTTAATTAAAAACTTCGTTTAACTTTTAAATTTACTCAATGTTTTGAATTTCACGAAAGGTTCAGTTTGCACTAGGCAGTTTTATATTAAAAAATAAGTAGTTTTTTAAAATGTTAAAATTAATTATTAATATTAGTCAGATATGTTTCTAGAAAATGGCTCTTCGATTAGTCTAAAAATTGTTGAGTGTATAATTTATATTTAAATGGGGTATTTTCGTTTGGAAGTAAAACATAGAAATTTGAATACTGTTTGAAATATTAAGAGACGATTAAAAAAAGTGGTACGAAATTTCAAATCTGGCAATTTTGAACTTTCAATTTTTCACGCACTGTTATTTTTAAAATACTAAATTCACTATTTGAGAAAATATATATGCCTAATATGAATTATTTGAAAATTATAAAGAATTACTTACGTTTAAATTTAAAACAGAGTATAATAAATTCAGTGAAGAAAAAAAGTGTTCAATAAATGTATTTTATGTATCTTCCCCCGCAGAATAGAATAGCGCTATAGGTTTTTCTGGATTTTCTACATTTCTGTGGGGGTTTTGAATAATTTTATGACAACCTAATTTTTTAAGTCAGATGATATTTCACGATCCCAATATTTTTTATCGTATAGAGCTCTACGTCAACTCTCTAATGTTCGTTTTAATTTGAAAAAATCTGTAACATTTGCGAATTTAAAATTATTTTTAGAAAGTAAAAATTAAGTTAATGTATTAGTTTTTATTGGCTACGTATTGAAACACTAAATTTAAGAGTCAGTACATAACATGAAATAATTGTTTAATCATAAAAACACTTAAGTTTTATAAGAAGAAAATTCAATAAAACAATAAATAATTGATGTCACGACGACTCTGTATCATTAAAAATTCTAGAGTTCGGGATTTCTCAGCGACCGAAAGCCATTATACCAACCGCTAAAGAATAAATGAAATTGTTTCCCAAAAGTTATAAATCTTTTTTAATTTTGTGGAGAATGTATCGCACTATTCACTTCAGAACAGAGCCTGTAAGGTCTCAAGAACAGAACATTACAAAAATAATCCGTCAAAACGTTAGTATTCATTCTAAAGTCATTGTCCTATTTTCTGAATATCTAATATAAAGAAACTCTAGCTTTTGAATAATAGATAAAGCAAGAGGGATTTTAAAGAAATATACACCGAATGAAAGTGTTAAATATGTTTGTAACACATCATGCACCACATGCTTGATTGAGGCAATTTTCGCCTGTATACGTTTATTCGTTTGATATTAAGGAGGTATAACCTGCAGATTAACTTATAGCTCGTATGCTGGTAAACTTTTCCCTCGAGGATTATTATATATTTTCTCATTTCATAACAGCTATTTCAGCCTTTAATTTCTCGAAATTGAGGCTCGTTTAGAGAACCGTACTGATAAGCTGAATTTTACGAACTTACTTTTGTACACCCATTCGCTTTGCGATACCATTCTTAACGTCAGTCTTTGGCCGAATCTAGGGAAACGGAGCTAGCTACAATGAGTTAATTCACACTCAACGTCAGCCTCAAAATCGGCGGTATAAAAGTGTTTCACTGTATTAATATAAGAAACTTCAGCTGGAACGCAGCACTGGAAGAGCTTCGCTCTGAAGAAACCGCCATTTTGGTCACAGTAGTCTCTGTCGAGATTTATTATGCGCGAGAGGCTGCATGTCGCGCCCTTGAAGATTTTTTTTAAAGCTACCAGTCCAGAACCGCAAGACTAAAATGAAGGTGGTAGCGAAATCTGAACTATAACGTGCTGAATAGTTTACAACTAGTATACTGCTTTTCACTGATTAATCAAAAACTTTTTCTCTTTCCAATTTCAACTACATGAAGGATTAGACTTTATTTACATATGGCAAACCATTCAGATCAATTAAAAAATAAGCATCCACACAAATTTGGAGTCTTATAACTTCCGGCGGTATTTTCACCTACATCTATATGTATCTTTTCTAATATGGATTTTCTTAAAATTCCAAACAAAGGTATTTATAACACATGGTTCAATAAGTCCCGAGACTAACAACGAAAACAACCTTTTTTTTCAAAAATCATTTTTATTCATCAACATAATCTCCTTTTAGAGTGATACAATCTTTCCAACGCCTTTCCAACATTTCTATACCATGTTTATAGAAAGATTTATCCTTTGCTTCAAAATAGGCTTTAGTTTCGGCAATAACCTCCTCATTCGAGCCAAATTTTTTTCCCTGGAGCATTTTTTTGAGATCAGCAAAGAGCTAGTAGTCGCTAGGGGCTAAATATGGCGAATACGGGGGTGGGAAAGCAAATCAAAGATTTGCTTTACTTTCATTACGATTTTTAAAACTTCACTCACATTTTCCGATGTAACGCCTTCCAATGGCCTACCCGAACGTTCCGCATCGTATGTGTCCCTACGACCACGTTTAAACTCAGCATACCAACGACAAATCGTTGATTTGGATGGATAGGAGTCCGGGTAACGTTTTTCAAGCCACTGCTGGGCTTCTACGGTGTTTTTACCCATTAAAAAACAATATTTAATCAACACGCGAAACTCGCTTTGTTCCATTTTTCAAACAAATTACAAAGTGACTTTACTCTAACCTCGATAACTCTGCTGTTTGTGGTCCAATCGACGTGAAATTTTTACAGGTTTCATGTGAAGGTTCGCACTCTAGGAAAACGTGGCTAGTTTGGTACTACTAGCACCATCTCTGGGTTAGTGTCGGGACTTATTGAACGATGCGTTAAATGTCCCTAAAAATTCGCAATTTTCTAAAAAATACTCAAAAAAAATAAGATTACGTCTTTTTGTAGATTTTGATCGTTGTTTTTATAAAAAGTTGATTTTCGTACAAAATTATTAACTTAATAATTGTTTATTACAAATTTCTTAGATGACTTTAACATTAATAAATCTCTCTCCGAAAAAGTGTGCACAATTATTGTTTAATATATTCTTAGTGTTTTAGAATAAAAAAATCATTACGCCTTTTTAGATGTTACCTCATTTGATAAGACCTCGCCGAAAACTCAAACATTAGAATAACCCGACCAGAGCCACACTAGTTTCCAGCCAGAGCCTGAAGATTACTCGCACGGAAATTAGTGAACAAAAAGGCCCAAACAGCCCTTGAACAACCACCGACCAGGCCCAGACTGAAATTTTGACAACAAAAAGCCCAACTAGTCCCCAACTAGTCCCTGACTAGTCCCCGACTGGGTACTTTGTCAAAATTAATAACCCGAGTAGCGCCCGATTAGTTCCCGACTTGTAATGGGCCAAATGGGGTTATTTCCACACGGGCAGTTTTACAATATTTACACAAATTTCTTTTTATCGTGAAATGAAAATGTTTTTATGTTTACTGTTTAAACTGACGAAGACATTTAATTCGTACCTCAGTGTTTTAATATATGTATGCGCTTAATCAAAATCACAAATTAAACTCATTTTAATTTTAATCTTAAAATTCAGTAGAGGATTCTCAAACCCATCTCACCAAGATTAATTTATCTCAATCACTGATTAATTACTTTGTCGAAGAAATATATATTGTATTTTGTATAAATAATTTAATTCATTCTATGAAAAAAATTACTACAGCCTCTGAATTTTACGAAACATGTATCGTAATTTTGAATTCAATACACGCTTTCGTAAAATTCCGATACTCTTGTGTTTATCATGTTTCGAAAATTTCATAACATTTTTAACATTAGCACAAAACAAATTAACCAGATTCATTTCAGAATTGTAACTGATTAACATGTTCTTAAACTGGTGGACAAATATGGAGCATAAAAAAAGGACTTAACTGAAAAATATGCAACAGTTCCTGGATTTGTGGCTAATAAGTTCATTTTGTAGCAGCTTGATCAATGGTACGTATGAAACGTAATCTACTCATACAA
>NC_046661.1:78234246-78247078 GCF_010883055.1 Belonocnema kinseyi | reverse complement strand
GTTATAACAATTAAGTCAATACTTCTATTCAGGGCGTAAGGCCTGTCACGTGAATAATTAGATGTTATCATACTGGGCGAATTCGTTGTTGACCTTAGTGCCAGGTGAATTGAAAGCAATTGAATTGTTTCAAAAACGGTTTGGCACACAATGGTGGCCCTCATCAGTGAATTTGAATTAATCTTATAATAATTTGTGAAAAATCTTTGGGCTAGGGTGGTTCATATTTACTGTTGGTAGATTTTTTTTCAAATTTCTTTGGTCTCACCCTCCCCACCCCTCTATTTCTAAAACGTAAATGTTAATTTTTTATATTTCTTTGGAATCCTTTGGCTCTGTACAAGTATGACTTTTTGACTATTTTGAAAAAATATATACATATGAAACATATTCTTCTTCAAAATTTACAAAAGGCGGAACCATACATTTGAACCAAAATGAAAATTTCCACAATTCAAGGTGGCCCTCCATTTTTTTAAAACTCTTTATTTCTTTTTTTTTCAATGACAACTTTTCAGGTTTCAATTGAAATACTACATTATTGTAAAGGAAAATATTGCGTGATGCATGAAATTGAAAATTTTGAAAAATTCAAAACGACGCCTTATAAAATACTCAAAAACTCGTATTTTCTATGCTTTCGGCAAAAGATTTTTAAATTTTGAAAGAAAATCAATTAGATCTCGAAATTTGTAATCAATTGAAAATGGCAACTCATTACATATAAAATATTTAAGGATGAAAAATAACTTTTTTTCATGTTACAATACAATAATATCAACTTGAGAAATTTTCTCTTTTTTAAGAATTTTAAGTTTTGAGAATCACAAAATTCTTTCCGCAAATGTATTTCATATTTTGTTTGAATTTGTAAAAATAATGTTAATTTTTGAAAATAGTAATGAGGAGCCATTTTGAATTTTGTAAAATTACGACTTTCATGCAATACGAAATATGTATCTTTACAACAATGTCGCATTTTATTTGACAATCGAAAAGTTGTCTTCAAGAATTAAAGAAATAATGAGTTTAAACAAAATTTGGGCAGCCATCTTGAATTTTTTCAACTTTTTAAATTTTAATTGTGAACACGTGCTTTCTAGTAAACAAATCTGCTTCTTGGAAGAATTTGACGAGATTGTCTTATTGAATGAGGAAATAGAAATTTTTGATCAAAATCATAATAAATTCCGTTAAAATATAAAAAATAACCTGCATTAAAAATTTTGCGGTACATTTATCCATGTTAATTGCATGATAAATTTTGAGTGATTTAGGGCAGATGTTAATATTAGCCGATTCCGCTTAAATTTGGTGGAGATCATTTTTTTTGTCATTCAAAAAAAAGGGAATGAGACCAAGAAGAATACAAAATCAAGAAAAATAAGGACTATAGGGTTGCAAATCAATGCTTTTTTTAAACTGAAAGAAAATTAGCTGAAAAATATTTTCCAATAACTTTAATTATTTGTTGATTTGCAAGCTGACCAATTTTTGTCAGTTTTCAGTGAACGATGAGTAGTACAAAGACGACAAAATTTTGGTTTTTCCTCTTCAGAAAATAATCTTTTACCCATGCTAAAGACTTCTTACAAATTATGATAAGATATAATAAAATTCTCAGACAAGGGCCGCAACGATGTGCCAAAAAATTACAAGAATTGAATTGTTTTTTATTTTACCTAAAATTATGCCAACAACGAACTCAACATTTTCAATGAAATTCATTACTGAGAATCAACGCAATCACTCTTTTTAACAAATAATAATTGAATTATTTAAAACAATAAATGAAACTAAAAAAGACATTTTTTATGATTTACTGTTCTTCATATATAGTTTAAACAAAAACGGGGTTTAATAAAAAAAAAAAACACTTCTAAATCTGTTTTAACATTCATAAATCGCTTACGATAAGTCCGAAAATATTGTATCAATTGTCTAATCTAGGTATTCGTTTATTTTATTTACCAGTCATTCTTCTTACAACCGTAGTACCACACACTGCAGTTGCCCTCTATACCTTTATTACGTATTAGTGTCTCCTAAAATGTCTAACCTAGGTATTGGTTAATTTTATTCACCATTCATCCTTCCTACAACCACACTTGATACACTTAAATTTCCCTCTATACCTTTATTGCGTATTAGCGTCTCCAAAATTGTCTAATCTAGGTGTTAGCTTACTTTATTCACCATTTATTCTTCCTAAAACCTTATTATCATACACTTTAGTTGCTATTTATATCGTTATTAGGTATTAGCGTCTTACAAATTGTCTAGTATAGGTGTTCGTTTATTTTATTCACCAGTCATTCTAACTACAATCGCACTACCACACACTTTAATTGCCCTCTATACCTTTACTGTGGATTAGCGTCTCCAAAATTGTATAATCTAGGCATTAGTTTACTTTATTCACCATTCATTCTTCCTACAAACCTACTATCGCTCACTTCAGTTGCCCTCTATACCTTTATTACGTATTAGCGTCTCCAAAATTTCATAATCTAGGCGTTAGTTTATTTTATTCACCAGTCATTCTTCCTACAATCACACTACCACACTCTTCAATTGCCCTCTATACCTTTATTGCATATTAGCGTCTCCAAAATTGTCTAATATAGTTGTTGGTTTACTTTATTCACCATTCATTCTTCCTACAAACCTACTATCGCTCTCTTCAGTTGCCCTCTATACTTTATTACGTATTAGCGTCTTCCAAATTGTCTAGTCTAGGTGTTCGTTTATTTTATTCACCAGTCATTCTTCCTACAATCTCACTACCACACACTTCAAATGCCCTCTATACCTTTATTGCGTATTAGCGTCTCCAAAATTGTCTAATCTAGGCGTTAGTTTACTTTATCCACCATTCATTCTTCTTACAAACCTACTATCGCTCACTTCAGTTGCTCTCTATACCTTTACTACATATTAGCATCTCCCAAATTGTCTAATCTAGCTGATTGTTTATTTTATTCTTAAATTCTATTCGTACTCCTGATTACTGTAAGTTCTCTATCTTGATTAGCGTTAACTTCGTCTTTTTAGTTCTATTTCTTCTCCATCCTTAACCTAAGTTAGTTTTCGCAATCAAGATGTAATGATTCGTTCCACATTCAGAAGCTCTCATAACCCTTGTATCGTTTACTAGCTATCTCAGTCTCGCATCCGAAATAACAACGTCAATCATATCGAGGCACCAAATGTACAATTGGATTATCTTATGCCTGAAACAAGTATTTGTAATAAACAAACTGGAAGATAAGTTTATGCTGGTTTTTGACATTATGTTTTGCACTCTCATTCATAATCAGACCCACTCCTTAGCTACCATGTGATTCACTATTCACTCCTGACCATTGTTTGAGTACGTTTTCAACTCCCTTTTTTCTATTACTCTACTGTCGCATCCCTTTTTCTTCGCTCTAGGTATACATAAAATATCGCCTGAACCTTTTCTGGATGCATGCCCTTTGTCAACCAAAGTTTTTATCCAATTCGAGCCTACTCTATATTGTTTGTATTATTAATTGTTTAAAGTATACGCCCAACTACAAACCTGACGCGAGAAATATATTCTGCGAGTAAAAATCATGTCAAAAATAATAATTCAATAGTCGTAAACCAAAATAATCAGTCAAGTCCTCGTAAGGCAGAGAGTCAAGTTAAAATGTCAGCCCACCCACCTCCGGTTATTTAATTAAAGATTTTCGTTTGAAATAACCAATTTTGGGTGAAAAACGTTGAAATAACTTTAAAGTGCACAATAAATTTTGATCTTCTTTGAAATCTAATGATTTTTTACAAAAACCATAATGTCACCAAATTTTACCAAATTTGAAACATTATACCACAAAACCTGTTTATAGCGATGATTATTGTCAACTTTTTCATTATTTTTGTGATTAAATGTCATTCCTGTATTAAAGCAAATTAGTTTTAGCACAAAGGAAGTTGTGTTTAGGTATTAATAATAACACTATTTTCTATTGTTTTTATTGTATTTCTTTATAATAATTAAATAGGTTAATAAACAAGTTGTTTGTATTCTGTTGAATACTAAATTATTTAGTGAAAAATTCATTTTCTTCGGTAACTACTTGGTTAAAAGTTGAACGCCTTTTAAAAGTTTATTTATTCTTATTCCTGAAGATTTATACTTTTAATAAATTGATATTATGGTTTTATGACCAGCGAAATGTAGTAAATACAGCGGTGTTAAACTGAACCCAGGTCTTTCAGATTTCCGGTCTGATGCTCTACCCACGAAGCTATAGAGAAGAAAAAATATTTACTTTACAACCCTTACAAGTTGAATTCCGTCGTCATTCATTATACTTGGAAGAATAATTTTAATCATGATTTTAATTACTTAGTCCGACTTGAAAATTATACAATAGATAAGACTAGTTATTTCCTGGCAATTTTGGGTCGCTGAATCCAAATTCGGGCTCAGGATTTTTAAATATTCTCCCCTAAAAGTACGAAAAACGTGATTTTGGCCTATATTTGAGGTTATGTATTGTCGCTATTTTTTCAAAAAACTGTACATAGCACTTTAAAGAATTACTCTTTTCCTTTCAAATACCGTTGAGTTTGCTCAAATATCTTCTTTCTTCGTGAAGATATTCATTATTGAAAATTTCAAGTATTAAGAATTCTATAGGCCCGGAAATACACAGATGTCTGTTCTATAGTTTGAGGTTTGTTGGTTTGGAGTTTGTGGGTTTGGGATTTGTGGGTTTAGGGTTTGGGAGTTTGGGGTTTCTGGCTTGTGGGATTGGATCTGTAGTTCTTAGTTCAAAAAAATACACAAGAATAGTATAGTCAGAACTATAGCACAGACACATGCGTATTTTCGGGCCTGTATAATTCTTAATATTTTAACTTTTCAAAATGGAATATCTTGGCGGAGAAAAAAGTTATTTGAGTAAACTTAACGGATTTTGAAAGGGAAAGAGTAATATTTTCAAATATTATGTACAGTTTTATGGAGAAAAAAGGAAGAAGCGACAGTACAAACCCTCAAATATAGGCCAAAATCACGTTTTTTTCACTTTTAGGTTAGAATATTTAAAAATCCTGATGTGATAGAGCATTTCTTAGTCCGGATTTGGATTCAGCGACACAAAATTGACCGTCAATGACTAGTCTCGTCTTTTTTGTCTACTTGGTTTAAAATAAATGTTCCTTGAATATTCAATATTAATTTTTATAAGTTGTGAACAAAATTTCTCTAGCTCTGCTAGGATTCGACCCTAGGTATTTCAGACTTTCGATCTGATGCTCTACCCACTAAGATACGGAAATAAGAGAATACAATGAAACCCTTCAATAGCCTTCCCTTTTATAGCCCTTCCGAGAATCGACGCCGCGCCACAGGTAAGTGCAACAGGAGCTGCGCGGGGTGCGCGCGGTCTGCTCTTGTCACTCAGGCGAGCACTCAAGCGTGAACAAACAAAAGCGGAGCGGGCTATAATGAATCAGTTTCCACCCACAGTCAGCCCCAAAATCAGCGCTATAGAAGGGTTTCAGATTATTTTCTTTTACAACACTTACAAGATGAATTCCGACGTCATTCATTATACTTACAAGAATAATTTGAATCATCTAACACAGGGGATTGATTTTATTAATTGAGGTTGTGGTTTTTTGACCATCGAAATTTAGTAAATATTATAATGTGAATGTTTTTTGTCCACGTGGTCGAAAATCAAAGTTTTTAAAATACTGATTATTATTTTTTATAAGTTGTGAAAAAGTGTGGTATACAAACTATTAGAATCTTTAGTTGAACGATAAATGAAGTGATTTGACGAGGGAAATGTTTAAATTATTATTATTATTCTCTAGCTCCGCTGGGATCCGAACCCAAGTCTTTCAGATTTGCGGTCTGATGCTCTACCACTTAGCTACAGAAACACGAGAATATTTTCTTCTCAGCCCTTACAAGTTGACTTTCAACGTGATTCATTAGACTTATAAGAATAATTTTAATCATCTAACACATAAAAATAATTTCACTAATTGATTCTACGGTTTTCTGACCAGCGAAATTTAGTAAATAATATAATTTTAATCTTTTTTGTCTACGTGATCTAAAATCAATATTCGAGGGCTGTTTGATAAGTCAGTGACTTTTTGAATAAGAGAATTTTTTGGGGGACAAAAAGCGTTTCATTTCTCAACATAATCTCCTTTTAGTTCGATACACTTAGTCCAGCGTGTTTCCAATTTTCTTATTCCTTCCAAACAATAGGTTTTCTCAAGGCCCTCAAAATAGGCGTTTGTTTCGGTGATGACCTCTTCATTCGACCCAAATCTCTTACCGCCCAGCCATTTCTTCAGGTTTGGAAACAGGAAATAGTAGCCCAATTTATGGATTTTTGCCATCGCAACTACACACTTGTGCAACCGTGCATTGTCCTGATGGAACAGCACTTTTTTCTTCGACAAATGCGGTCGTTTTTTCTTCAAATCAGTATCGAATCTATCCAAAAGCTCTGAGTAATATTGACCGTTAATTGCTTTACCCTTCTGAAGGTAATCGATTGTGAATGATACCGCGTGCGTCCCAAAAAACGGTGGCCATGACCTTGTTGGCTGACAGACCCACCTTGGCCTTCTTTGGTGCACGTTTACCCGAAGAAACCCACTATTTCGATTCTTCCTTGGTCTCTGGTGTGTTGTGATGGATCCATGTTTCGTCCACGGTTGCGAAACGGCGTAAAAACTCGTTCAGATTACGGTTGAACATCGTCAAACACACCTTTGAAGTGGTCACACGGTTACGCTTACTCAGCTCAGATTTCATTGGGCTCCCAATGATCATTTGAGAGAGTTTTCAAGTTTCAGATGTATTCCTCTGAACGTAGGTGCCCATGTGGGCATCTAGGAGAAAGTATCATTTTGAGACTGAATTTTGGCTCATGCAGAGTTGTGGAGTTCTGAACCGCGCTGTCAGCCACCTGAATACCTGTCAAAGGAACTATTCGCTTTGCGATATTAGACTAAATAATTTTTAATAAGGAAATCAATTGAAACAATATTTACCTAATTTTCAAATTTCTTTCATTTAATAGGGCGTACCAGTCACTTAGAATAAAATTATAACTTCCTAATGCCACTTCCAAAAGTTAGGTTAGTCAGGCCCGTCAACATTTAAACTAAAGCCGGGATGTATAGAAAAAGTCATAACCGTCTACATATACAATAAGGTATTTTCACTCCAATTGATAGCTTACTTCATTTCGTTAAATACTGAGGGCATAACAATTGACCAAATGCATGGGAATTGGTTAATTTTTGCTCTATTCTTCTAATATCTTCGTAGAAAGTAATTTTTTGGTATAAGTTCAATTGAAAAATAGTTTTTCTTTTTTAGGGACTATTTAATGCAATCATAAAATGAAAATAATGTTCATTTATGCGTGCGTTAGGGCTGAGCGCTGGTTGTCTACCCTTTGAAGTGCGATTCAAAATTACATTGAAAAATAATTCTTGCAATTTAAATAAATAATTATTAAAATATACACAAGAATGTATACAGATTGTGTAACTTTTGAATTCAGACAAAAAAAATGATAACACATATATTTGATGAATAACAGTTTATTTTTAATGAATTTGAAAGACTGACTAATATTTCTCAAAATATTTAATTCGAAAAGAAATTTCTTGGAAAAGTGATTGAAAATAATTAATCACAAGTTTTTAATCGAAAAGAACAGTATTCTCAGCTGAAATTATTTTTAGAAAAATTCAAATATTATCATTATTAAATTTTACAATTAACTTCTATATATCAAGCTGCAGAAACAGTATATGGTATTTCAACAAATATATCTATTACAAAATGTTTTGTGAACTATAAGTCAGTTTTTGGAGTTCAATGAAAATAAAGTATTATTTATAAAATATGTGTTATACACTTTTTTCTTGTCTGAAATCAAAATGTACACAATTTAAATATATTATTGTGTATATTTTAATAATTGTTTATTTAAATCACAAGAATTGTTTTTTTTTCAATATAATTTTGAATCGCGCGCCAAGTGTGGCCAACCAGCGTTCAGCCCTAACGCAAGCGCATTATCTCAGGGTGCCAACATTGGCATCATTGGTCCACAGTACACACCGGAAAAATAAATCAAATCAGCCGGCAGGAAAAAGTTGGGATATGAAAGCCTCATTTAGGTATTTTCACTTCGACCATCAGTTAACTTCACTTTGTTAAAAGCTGAGGGGGAAAAATGGATCAAATGCATGGAACAAAACTTTATTTATGTAATATATTTGTAATTAATAATCATTATTATTATTTTATTATTTCATTAAATAGTAATTAAAAAATAAAATCTATTTTTAATGCACTTTTATAGAAAAAATTACCTTTTACGGAGATATTAGCAAAATAGGGCAAAAATGAACTGAATACCATACACTTGGTCCCTTATTTTCCCCTCAGCAATCTACGAAGTGAAGTTAGCTGTTTATTCAAGTGAAAATACCTAATAGGCTTTAATCTTATCAGTTTGAATGCTCCCGCCGCTATATTTGAAACATTGCAATGTTTCACGAAACTCCCAATGTTTCATGAAACTTTTCATCAGGCTAAAGTTTCATGCAAATTTACATCCCTACTCATAGCGAAAAACAAATTTCTGTTTTTATTATACAATTGTATTTACCTTATCTTTCATATATGACGCTAGCCACTGCAAGATTAGATATCTAAGATACCTTTAAACTTCCGCAGAAAATCTAGTGGAAATTTGTTCGAACGAAAAGACATCAATTTCGATGCAGGCGGTCACGACTTAGTTTGTACATCCCGGCTTTGGTGGTTTGAATGTCATATAGTAGGTTTTGACTAACCTAACATTTGGATATTATATCACGCCAAGTACTATTTTTATTTCAAGACTATTTAGTCGCTGGTAAATGGGAGGAAATAAAAAGTTAGGTAATTATTATTATAACTTACCTGCTTATTAACATCTGTTTCACTCAAATAACGACCGACAAAATCAGCTTGACAGGTGACTTACAGTTTGTAGACGACACTTCACGTTGCACTGGATGATAAAAAACAGTGTCTAAATGATGCTTTTCCCCAAGATTCTCCGAATGAACCTGTGTGGTTCAAATTTGTTGCAACTCTATTGAACACCGACTTCGGTGTACATTGGAGGATCGGCGATTTTCTGTGTATGTTCGAGTGTGAGCAATCGTGGCACCCATCTCGCGGATAGTTTTTTCATGTCCAAATATTCATGCAAAATGTGTTGTACCCGCTCAGTTGAGATGCCTACAGCCTCAGCCACCTCACGCACTTTCGCTCTCCTATCGTCCAATATCATTCCATGGATTTTATCGATGATTTCTGGCGTGATGATCTCTTTTGGGCGACCTGAACGTTGGGCGTCACTTGTGCTGGTACGACCACAACAAAACTCAGTAAACCACTTCTGGATCATTCAAATTGATGGTGCAGAGTTCCCATAGTATATAGCAAGCCTTTCCTTCGTATCAGTAATGGTTTTTTTACGTAGAAAATAATGCTTAATCAGGACACGAAATTCACTTTTTTCCATTTTCGTTAAAATTCACGAGGTTATGTGATTTCAATGGCTGTCAAACACAAACTAAATGACCCAGCTTGCTCAAGATTTAACAAGAGTCTATTCATAGATGGCGTTGACGAAATAAAATGCTTATTTGCCATAAAAAAAATCTCTTTTTCAAAAAGTCACTGACTTATCAAACAGTCCTCGTATTTTGGATATCGATTATTAATTTTTATAAGTTGTGAAAAAATCTCTCTATTTAAATGTTAAAAATAACGTGGTAAAAATGTTTTAAATATTGGGGGGCGTGTATGCATTTTTTGGGATTTGTTTTTGTAAATTTCGGGTTTCTTTAAAAAAACTGGTTACCAGTTGCACATAAAAAACAGAAGATAAACTTTACATCGATTTATATCCCACCAAATACAGAGCATGAGCTTCGATCCATACATAATCGGTTTTGATGTTGATATTGATGGTTGCCCATGCTTAACCCACGATTTACTATGCTTAAAATTATCAAAACGAATCCGCTTCTCATCGCCAGTGACGATACGATTCAGAAATCCTTTCCGATTTTGCCGTTGGAGTAGCTTTTCACAAGTGAAAAATCTCCTTTCAGCGTCCTTTTGCTACAGTTCGTAAGGGGCATAATTATTTTGATTTTGGACCATTTCCAGTGCATGTAAGCTTCTAGAAATGGTTGATCGATCTGCTGTTAATAATTTTGCAAGTTTCTCTAGCGTTTGACACGGATCTTCAGAGAGTAACTTCGCCAATTCCTTATCTTCAATATTTTTTGCATGGCCCAGACGTTCTTTGTCCTCTGTATCCAAATGTCCACTTTTAAATTTTCGAAACAAGTACTCACAAGTTCTAAGCAATAGACTATAATCCCCGTAGGCTTCCAAAAGCAATCGATGAATTTCAGCAGAACTTTTCATCTAATTGAAGAAGGAAAGTAAAAGTTCCCGCAAATGCTGCTTTATTGGTAAGTCAACTGACATCTTTAATGATATAAAAACTATGCTGTTCATTTTTCAGTAAAATAACACCTAATGAAAACTCAGGCCACATAATGAGGCTTCAATATGAATATAGTAACGATATGCCTCGATGCGATATGTAGGTGGTGACTATTGGTTTAATTACATGTAAAAATATCTGACTCCATTCAGATTCCCCATACCACTTGGTTCAGAAGGATAAATGAATGACCGCTGAATTTAACTCAACAGAAATAACTCTTTATTCAAAGACAGTCATTCCAAATCTATGACAGGTCGATGTCAGTGTGAAGAGAGTAGGAAACCCCACCAAACCTACCGTTTGGGAGCCGCAAAACTGAAAGTGCATGATTACCGCTATAAGTTCGTGTGTAAGCCGAAAATGCATGACTCGTACTTCGATTTTCTCAGGTTTTTTGCTGTACGATGATTGCCGATCTGAAAGCGTCGGAAAACTTCGGTGGTCTTGTATTTATATCTCGATCCCCATTTGAAAGAAATTAAAGAAAGTTCAACTAAAAGAATTAGTTTTCTGCACCACATAATTATTTTAAAAAAATAAAATACATAAATTTTAAAACAAATTTGTTTAAATTGTTTTAAACAAACTAGTTAAATTTTTAAACATAAAGTTAAATTTTCATCCAAAAAGCTGAATTGTATACTAAAAAAGGCATTTTTAATAAAATACGTGAACTTTGCACAAAAGAAATTTATTTTTCATTAAGACTAATTTTCTATACAAAAAATTAATGTTTAATCATAGTTATTATAGTCATATGTAAAGAAAAACAAAACTAATTTTTAAAGAAAAACAAATGGAATTTTGTACAAAATAGTTGAAAATCCTCAAATATTAAAAAATCCTTTACAATCTCTTGAAATTTTTCAAAGCTCTTGAAAATTCCTTGCAATTTTAAAAATACCTTAAAGTATTTCAAATCCTTGAAAATCTCATAGTAAATTATTGAAATCAATTGAAAGTGCCTTAGAATCTATTAAAATATCCTAAGATATATCAAATCCTTAAAAATCTCATATTAAAATACTGTAATAAATTGAAAATTACTTTGGAATGTTTTAAAATAACCCTTTTAAGTATTTTTAATTCTTTGAAGTTTCTTTCAGTTATGAAAATAAATTGAAAATCCCTTGACATCTTTTAGAACATCCTCAAATATTTAAAATCCTTAAAAAATTTAAATATTTGAAAATGTTTTAAAAGATTTCAAGGAATTTGAATTCATTTCTATAATTTATTACGAGATTCTAAAAGACTTGAAATATTTTAGGGTATTTATAAAATTTAAAGGATTTTTCAAGAATTAAAATTTTTTTTTAAAAGTTTAAAAAGATTTTAAAGGATTTTAAATATTTGGGGATGTTTAAGAAGATGTCAAGGAATGTTTAATTTATGTTTATTATTTAAAGGAATTTCAAAGAATTTTAACAACTTTAGCAGGGTTATTTTTAAAAAAATTGAAAAGTACTTTAGAAATCTTTAAAAGATGTCAAGGTATTTCGAAAGAATTTGAAGGTCTAGAAATATTTCAGAGTATTTTAAAAGGTTCCAAGGGATTTTCAATTGATTACAGTATTTAAATATGAGATTTTAAAGGATTTGTTGTATCGTAGGATATCTTAGTAGATTCCAAGGAATTTTAAATTGATTTCAATAATTTAGAATGAGATTTTATAGGATTTGAAATAAAAAATATTTAAAATATTTAAGGGAATTTTTTAAATTGCAAGGAATTTTCAAGAGCTTTAAAAAATTTCAAGAGATTTGCAAGGATTTTAAATATTTTAAGATGTTTTAAAACACTTCCAAGGAATTTTAAATTAATTTCAATAATTTAAAGCGATTTCAAAGAATTGTAACAATTTTTTAAAAAGTTTTTGTGATGAAAGTGGAACTACTTTGTTAGAATTATTTTTTGATTGATGATTCATCAATTTAGTTAAAAAAAATTGTTTTATGAAAATTTAGCTTTTTTGTAGAAAATTATTTTTGTTTTTGGTTAATAATTAATTTTTTTAAACTACAAAGTTAACTATTCTAGGTTTTGTTGAAAAGTGATCATTTTAGTAGAAATTTTTTGTATTTTATTGAAAATTCATTTTTTTCAGAAAACTATTGAAAGTTTAACTATTTCTATTAAAATCTAGTCAAGTAGCCATTAATATTAACATATTATTTTATAGTTATAATATTAAAATCAATAATATATATAATATATATAATCCCGG
>NC_046661.1:78226063-78234146 GCF_010883055.1 Belonocnema kinseyi | reverse complement strand
CAGGGTGTCTGAAGAGTCCCGGGACGGTTGGATAATTCCTCATGTAAAATATTTTTCAAAAAAAATGAAGGTCATTCCTGAATTAAATTTCTACGAGGAATTAAATGGTGACCTTCATTGTGACCTTGAAGTTGACCTTTATGACTTTTTGAGGTCAACTTTGTTTTTTTAAATGGAAATCCCCTTTTTACATCTGCAAACGATAGAACGGAAAATTCTACGTTCAGGTACGTACCCAAGTCATAGGTCAATTGTAGCTTTCAAGGACGGTTAGAGGTTATTTGAAATTAACAAAGTTTTCCAAGACGTCAGTGCAATTCCTGAAATAAATTCCAACGATAATTTTTTATTCCAAAAAAATTCCAACGAGTCTTTGGTGAGCTCTGTATTGATCTTGGTGATGATCTTCAAGGTTTTTTAGAGGTTTTTTCCAAGAAGTTTACGTTTACGTTTGCATTACCCAGTAACAACGACGTGGACATAGTATATTCTGTTCCCTTTGGGGTGCTTGATTAGCGTGAGTCCCCTTGCCTCTCACGGTTCAGTGAAGATGTTCGAACTGAAAACCTTGAGCTTCTTGACAAAAAGCTATGCGATTGTATAAATGAGTTACAGCATTACGAATCATCTCTCTATCAATCAAAGTAGCCTGTTGCAGAATCCGATTCTGCAATTCTTCTAAGCTTTGCAGTTGCGTTGAGTACACTTTGCTCTTTAAATAACCCCAAAGAAAATAGTCGAGAGGCGTCAGATGAGGAGATTTAGCAGTCCACTCGATTTTACCTCTTCTTCCAATCCACCTTTGAGGGAACTGAGTATCCAAATATGCTTGAACCTCCCTACCGTAATGAGCCGCTGCTCCGTCCTGCTGGAACCAAATATTTTGAAAATTATCGCCTGTAATCTCCCTTATCAATGCACGGGCACTGAGATTATCATCGATGAAGAAAGGGCCTATCAATGTATTATTCAAAATACATCCAATCAGGATTTATGTCAGACCAATATCTACAATTTTCCCTGTTAACTTCACCTTTTAAAGTGAAAGTAGATTCATCTGAAAATACTGTATTGTACAAGAAAAGAGGATCTCTATCAATTCTGTCCATCATAATTTCACAAAATTAAACCCAACAATCAGGATCGTCTTCATTGAGCTCTTGTACCAGATGAACTTTGTAAGGATGGAAATTAATGCCTTTTAAAATATTTCGCACTGTCTCAGGAGCAAGGGCACGCTCATTACTAGCTCGACCTAAACTAAGGTGTAGGTTTTCAACAAATGCTTGGGCTATGTCCATCTGCCTCTCCTCAGATCCTTATAATTTTAAAATATTCAAAACGCTGTAACCAAGATCAATACAGAGCTCACCAATGAATTTCTCGTTGAAATTTACTTCAGGAATTACACTGACCTCTTGGAAAACTTTGTTCATTTTAAATAACCTCTAACTGTCCTAGACCTTTACAATTGACCTACGACTTGGGTTCGTACCTGAACGTAAAATTTTCCGCTCTATTGATTTCAGATGTAAAAAAGAGGGTTTCCACTTGAGGAAACTAAGTTGACCTTCAAAAAGACATGAAGGTCAACTTCAAGGTCAAAATAAAGGTCACAATTGAATTCCTCGTTAAAATTTACTTCAGGAATTACACTGACCTCTTGGAAAACTTTGTTAATTTCAAATAACCTGTAACTGACCTTGAAAGTTACAATTGATCTATGACTTGGACACGTACCTAAACGTAGAATTTTCCGCTCTATCGATTGCAGATGTAAAAAAAGGGGGCTTTCATATCAGAAAACAAAGTTGACCTTCAAAAAGCTATAAAGGTTACCTTCAAGGTCAAAATTAAGGTCACCATTAAATTCCTCCTTAAAATTTACTTCAGGGATAACCTTCACTTTTTTGAAAAATATTTTACCTGAGGAATTATCCAACCGTCCCGGGACTTTTTAGACACCCTGTATATAATTAAAAGTTTGTCATAAGTACAACCGCAGGATTTCGCCGGGAGCGGGTGCTAATCTGAAAAATTGCACCCGCTTCCAGCGAAATCGCGGTAAAATTTCAGGCACAACCACGTCTCACAACCGTAAGATAGGTGGTTAAGAAAAAGAAAGAGGAAAAAGAAGAGCGTCTCTTCCATTTGATACTCTATTTGCTGTACCCAGAATGATCCTGTTGTGAAGACATTCAAGACTCAATATTCCGCGACCCCCTTGACGGCGTGAGATGTACAGTCGCGGAACGGAAGACTTAAGATGCATGCTTTTGTTCATGTGCATAACCTTTCTTGTCCTGATATCAAGAGCTCTGAGCTCGTTCTTCGTCCATGGAACTACTCCAAATGAATAGAGTAGTACCGGGACGGCAAGCATGAGAGTATCCTTTATAGATGTCACATCCTGAATGCGGCTCTGTGGCACGCCCAGGTATGTATAAGGCTCTTCAGCGCAAAGATGTCGTATGGCGCTTCTATCAACGAGCTCAGGATCTTCAGGGATGCCATTAAGTTTTCCTCGCTTCAAATAAACCTTGGCGCATTTGTCTAACCCAAATTCCATTCCAATTTCCTTAGTATATCGTTCGACAATCCCCAGAGCTAGATGCAGTTGCTCTCTGTTTTTAGCATAGATCTTAAGATCGTCCATGTAAAATACATGAGTGACCTTGTACTTTCGTTCTGCAGGTTTGCCGCACAAGTACCCGTCGGAATAGCGCAGTGCTAGAGATAGTGGCAATAATGTAAGGCAAAAGAGGAGTGGGCTCATAGTGTCGCCCTGACAGACAACTCTCTGAAACGTGACCTTGTTATTTGTCACACGATTTTTTCCAGATGAGATAGTAAATCTGGTTTTCCAAAGCGGCATCAATCTCTCTATGCACCCAACTATTGGCGAATGAACCTTGAAGATTTCCAAAAGACAGATGATAAGTCTATGCGATGTAGAATCGAAAGCTTTCCGATAATCAATCCAGGCCATCGATAGGTCACGCTGGTAGAATGCTGCATCTTTGCAGACACATCTATCGATGAGCAGGTTCTCCCGACATCCGGCTACGCCTTTCTTTGAGCCTCGTTGTTCATACATTTCTTGCCACACAGGTTCAATTTCCCGAACAATCCTATCATTTAGGATAGCTGTGAATATCTAATAAAGCGTGTTCAGACAAGTTATTGGCCTGTAGTTCTTTGGGTCAGCTAAGTTGCCTATTTACGGCAGGAGTATTGTGCGCCCTTCCACCAACCACTCTGGAATCGGCTCTTCCGACTTCAAATATGAGGTGAAAATACGGGCCAAATGCTGATGAGTTGAAGAAAACTTCTTCCACCAGAAGGTTTTGATACAATCTGGTCCCGGTGTGGAATAGTTCTTCATCCCTCTTAATACTTTTTTCACCTCCTCGGTAGTGATGGGTGGGCATTCTTTATCAGGTGTTATGAGGGCAACACATAACTCCTTGAAGCTATTTATATTTTCTGAGTCTACGTCCAGTTTATGCTGAACTTCGTAGACTTCTCTCCAAAATACTTCGACCTCCTCTGGTTTGGGTGGGTGTTCGACAGTAACTGGAGGGTCTTCGAAGAGCCATTTTGGACCCATCCATCTCTGACCTATCTTGGAAGATGGGTCAGAGAGAAACTGTTGCTTTTCTCTGATCCACCTCTGCCTCCGCTCTAGACTTCTCTTAGCGTCAGATAGTATCCGTATTCTCTCAACAATATGCTGCCTGATGGTCAGCAGCTTTGACTTGTTAAGTGTGTGATAACGGGTCCTGAGTTCGCGCGCGAACTTTCGAACCTTGGCGGTAAAATTCCTGCCAGATGTGATGTAGTCAATCACACATTGAATGCGGGACGCGTACTGTCTTGCCCAGCCTATCTTTATGGCAAGTTGATGCATTCGTCTTTTGGTCTTATGATCAGCCGCTGGTTTTGTTTTACGGTTCGCATCGGCCAAAGTTCTCGCTTATTATACACACAATAATTGATAGCCCAGAGGTCAGATTCTCCGGAAAAATGTCCACGAAGCTCGTCATCCATTTCAGCCAGATTTTCAGGCTTGAGAGAAACCTTGGTGTTGATGTTTCTCCGGGTGGTAAAGCATCGCTCTTCATCTATTGGATTCCTGCCCGCGGTTGGTCTTAGTGTCGCCTCTCTTTCTTTGTTGCCGGCTTGTTCTAGCTGTGGTAGAGTAGGCGTTCCGCTTACATAGCCCCTTTTACGGAGTAGTTCAGCATGGTTTCGCAGACGTTGCTGCAAAAAGTGCGATAGCTCCGGGTGTTTCTCGCACCACAGAGCATGCAGCCGTGCCATGTAACTCCGTTCAGGGGGCACACTCGCATCGTTGCACTCTAGCAAGTCGTGATTCAGTCGCTCCGTCCACCCAAAGATCGCGAGATCCCGCCGATCCATCGCATTGAATCCATTTGCATTGGCTCCCCCAGCTCTAGATTGGTCGGCACTGTTGGCCGACCCATTGTCGGGAGCCCTGCGCGTTCTGTTGTTTTGAACCGCACTTACTACAACTATGTTTGGTGTTGTCATTGTTGTTCCCACGAGAAGCTAGGGAAAGGGGTTCGTCCATCCTTGTAGAGCCCCGCATGCAAGGATAAGGCTGCGTACTCTGAGAGGTCGCCCGGTATCCCAGAGTCACCGTTCTAGACACCTCACCCAGACGCCATTCAGCTTTCAGCACCGTTTTCACACCTCCGCTTGGGGGTTAATTCCTTCAGAACCACCCCTGGGTAATTGTCCGCGACTGCCTATTTATTTTTGTAACCATACTCAGCAGAAACCCTTGGTACAGGGACCCTCTATCCGCAACCCGAGGGCGCATTCGGTGGCTTTGTCATAGGCCCTTCAGTTTGAACGCCTACTCTACCACAGCTAGAACCAGCCGGCAACATAGAAAGAGAGGCGACACTAAGACCAACAACGGGCAGACATCCAATAGAGGAAGAGCGATGCTTTATGACCCGAAGAAACATCAACACCAAGGTTTCTCTCAAGCCTAAGGATCTGGCTGAAATGGATGACGAGCTTCGTGGACATTTTTCGGGAGAATCTGACCTCTGGGCTATCAATTATTGTGTGTATAATGCAGCGAGAGCTTTGGCAGATGCGAACCGTTAAACAAAACCAATGGTTGATCATAAGACCAAAAGACGAATGCATCAACTTGCCATAAAGATAGGCTAGGAAAGATAGTACGCGTCCCGCATACAGTGTGTGATTGACTGCATCACAACTGGCAGGAATTTTACCGCCAAGGTTCGAAAGTTCGCGCGCGAACTCCGGATTCGTTATCACACACTTAACAAGTCAAAGCTGCTGACCATCAGGAAGCATATTGTTAAGAGAATACGGATACTATCTGACGCTAAGAGAAGTCTAGAGCGGAGGGAGAGGTGGGTCAGAGAAAATCAACAGTTTCTCTCTTACCCATTTCGACTCTTCCAAGACCCTCCAGTTACTATCGAACGCCCACCCAAACCAGAGGAAGTCGAAGTATTTTGATGAGAAGTCTACGAAGGGCAACATAGACTGGACGAAGACTCAGAAAATATAAATAGCTTCAAGGAGCTATGTGATGCCCTTATAACACCTGATAAAGAATGCCCACCCATCACTACCGAGGAGGTGAAAAAAAAATTAAGAGGAATGAAGAACTATTCCGCACCGGGACCCGATTGTATCAAAACCTTCTGGCGGAAGAAGTTTTCTTCAACCCATCAGCATTTGGCCCGTGTTTTTACCTTATATTTGCAGTCGGAAGAGCCGATTCCGGAGTGTTTGGTGAAAGGGCGCACAATACTCCTGCCGAAAATAAGCAACTTAGCTGACCCGAAGAATTACAGGCCAATCACTTCTCTGAACACACTTTATAAGATATTCACAGCTATCCTAAATGATAGGATTGTTCGAGAAATTGAACCTGTGTGGCAAGAAATGTATGAACAATGAGGCTCAAAGAAAGGCGTAGCCGGATGTCGGGAGAACCTGCTCATCGATAGATGTGTCTGCAAAGATGCAGCATTCTACCAGCGTGACCTATCGATGGCCTGGATTGATTATCGGAAAGCTTTCGATTCCACCTTCCATAGACTTATCATCTGTCTTTTGGAAATCTTAAAGGTTCATCCGCAAATAGTTAGGTGCATAGAGAGATTGATGCCGCTTTGAAAAACCAGATTTACTATCTCATCCGGAAAAAATCGAGTGACAATTATCAAGGTCACCTTTCGGAGAGGTGTCTTTCAGGGCGACACCATGAGCCCATTCCTCTTTTGCCTTACATTATTGCTACTATCTCTAGTACTTCGCCATTCCGACGGGTACTTGTGCGGAAAACCTGCAGATCGAAAGTACAAGGTCACTCATGTATTTTACATGGACGATCTTAAGATGTATGCTAAAAACAAAGAACAACTACATCTAGCTCTAGGGATTGTCGAACGATATACTACGGAAATTGGAATGAAATTTGGGTTAGAAAATGCGCCAGGGTTTATTTGAAGCGAGGAAAACTTAATGGCATCCCTGAAGATCCTGAGCTCGTTGATAGAAGTGCTATACGGCATCTTTGCGTTGGAGAGAGTTATACATACGCGGACGTGCCACAGTGCCGCATTCAGGATTTGACATCTATAAAGGATACTCTCCGAAGCAGATACAAACGTCTCATCCGGCAGATTTAGTCTTCCGAACTGTTGGCGAGGAACAAAGTATCTGCAACGAACATGCTTGCCATCCCGGTAGTACTCTATTCATTTGGAGTAGTTCCATGGACGAAGAACGAGCTCAGATCCCTTGATATCGGGACAAAAAAGGTTATGCACATGAACAAAAGCATGCATCTTAAGTCTTCCGTTCCACGACTGTACATCTCACGCCGTCAAGGTGGTCGCGGAATATTGTGTTTTGAATGTCTTCACAACAGGATTATTCTGGGTACAGCACATAGAGTTGCAAATGGAAGAGACCCTCTTCTTAAAATGGTCAGGAATCACGCAGAAGTGGGCAAAGGAGCGTTTCTGTACAAAGCAGCGGAGGAGGCTGCTGAAACACTCGGACTTAACTTCAGTATTAGAAGTGAGCAACATGCATCAAATCTTATCTATCTCGAGTACTCACTCCTGAAAGCCCGGATTGAGAAAGCATAAGAGAAAAACTTTTGTGAACAGCTCCTTGATAAGAGGATGCATGGTATCTTCCACAGAAATGTAAAGGATCAGTCAATGTCTTGTGAGCTAATGTTTGCTTTCCTTAAATCGCCCGCATTGAAGTCTGGTACGAAGGGTTTCATTTTTGCATCCCAAGACGGTGTCATTTCCACCTTAACATACCGTCGCCACATTTTGAGCCAAGACAATCCTGATGATAGCTGCAGGGCGTGCCATGCACACCCCGAACATTTAGCTCACATACTATCTAGTTATCTAACTCACGCGGGAACGACCTACATTCAAAGGCACAATGCGGCACTAAGAGTGATTTATTACCATCTGGCACTTTTACGGCATTAACCTTAATATCGCTCCTCTAAATGTTCCCAGGAAAATCGAGTCAATTGTCGAGAATGGGAAGTGCCGCATACACTGAAACTTTATATTCTTGACAATTGTTTCTGTTGCTCACTCGAGGCCTGACCTCGTTCTTCTTGACTTCGAGAAGCGAACCATGTTCGTTATCGAATTTTCGGCACCAGCTGACAAAAACATCATAGCTAAGGAGAATGAAAAGAAAGAGAGGTATCGAGACCTTATAAGGCAGTTGCAACGATTGTACCCGGAATATTCTGTTAAACTAATCAGCCTTATCATCAGCGCTCTTGGAGGTGCCAAGCTTTCACTCGCAGGTAGTCCTTGGGTCGCTCCGTGTTCTTAGGGTGCACGAGGCTTTTGCTGGATCGTCGTATTGATTCCGTTACTGACTGTAACCACCTATCTCACGGTCTTGAGACGTGGTTGTGGTTGAAATTTTACCGCGATTTCGCTGGGAGCGAGTGCAATTTTCCAGATTAGCACCCACTCCCGGCGAAATCCTGCTGTTGTCCTGATGGCAAATTTTTAAT
>NC_046661.1:78224615-78225963 GCF_010883055.1 Belonocnema kinseyi | reverse complement strand
GATTTTTTATTCTTTTATAGTGAAGTACACTTGATTAACTCACTGTATACTGTACAACCATAACATGATTCAGAAATACACTGTGTCCCAAAATTCCCATCATCCTCTCACATAGTTTCTTTTTCAAATTTGTATTATTCTTCTATATGTCACAAAAGTATATATGTCGTAGCCCAATATTCGACTCAGTCGATTAACCGACTAACTGGCCAGTCGGCTAATCGACGTTGAATAGGCGACTGTATACCTGCACCTGCTGGCGTTCGTCTATTGAACGGATGAAGGCAGACAACAAGCGGGCAGTCGGCTATCCGACTAGATCGTTTCAGCCCAGTAGCCGACTATGCATACGGTTCATCATATAATTTAAGGATTTTAAATTTTTGTTTGTTTTTCAAGGAAATATTCTGAATGACAAATAATAAAAAGAGTTCCTATTAGAAATGTTAAGCCATTTGCAATTTAAATTATGTAATTATGTGACACAAAGTGTGTTAGTATGGAAACCTTTAAAAAAAATTATCCGATGATTAAAATAAGTAAGGAAAAGGACAAAAGAATATTCTGTCTTTTTTCAGTGCTTTTGCATTCGAGATAGTTTGAAATAAAATTATAATCTCTAGAAACATCATAGAAATTTTTTTTAAGAAGTCATTTTAAAGTAATGTTTCAAAAAAAGTTTGGTATTTAATACCAAAAAGAGACATATTCAACAAAAAATTCATTTTCAACCAAGAAAAATCATTTTTTTACCACAAAAAAGATGAATCCTCTATTAAAATTTGTTAATCAAAAGAGAAAAATTTTCAAACCAAAAAGAACACTTTTCAACAATAGTGTTCGTTATTTGTCAACAAACTAGTGGAACTTTCTACCAAAATATTTGAATTTTAAATAAAAAAAAAAGAATTTTTAACCAAAATAGATAAATTCCTGAGAAAAAATATAATAGTTGATGTTATTTCAACCAACAAATATTTCTATTTGAAAAATTAAGCAATTTGCAATTTAAATTATGCAATTATGTGACACGGAGTGTGTTAGGATGGAAATCTTAAATCAAAAATTATCCGATGATTAAAATGAGTAAGAAAAGTACAAAAGAATATTGTGTCTTTTGTACATTTTTATATTCCAGTAGTCGGATCGCCGACTGTCCGCTTGCTGTCTGCCTTCATCCGTTCAATAGACGAACGCCAGCAGGTGCAGGTATACAGTCGTCTATTCGGCGTCGATATATATATATATACAGACTGTCAAGTTAAAGCGTGGGTGGCTTTACTCGCAGTCGGTAAGGTGTATCGACATGATTTTGGTGTCAAAATATTAAGAAGAGCTCCCTCTTTCA
>NC_046661.1:78220807-78224515 GCF_010883055.1 Belonocnema kinseyi | reverse complement strand
GAGGGAGCTCTTCTTAATATTTTGACACCAAAATCATGTCGATACACCTTACCGACTGCGAGTAAAGCCACCCACGCTTTAACTTGACAGACTGTATATACCTGAAAATCGACGCATGCATGAAATTAAGAATCACACAAAACATTACAATCGCCAATTTCTTCAATTTCTTTCAAATGGGGATCGAGATATAAATTAAAGACCACCGAAGTTTTCCGAAGCTTTCAGATTGGCAATCATTGCGCAGCAGAAAACCTGAGAAAAGCGAAGTTCGAGTTGTGCATTTTCGAATTACATCCGAACTTACAGTTGTAATCATGCACCTTCTGTTTTGCGGCTCCCAAACGGTAGGTATGGTGGGGACTCCTACTCTCTCCACACGGACATAGACCTGTCATAGGATTGCAGTGAATCTGGTTTCAGATCTGGGATCACTCAGGGAAGAGGCCAGAAGAGTCAACCGTACGCGTAGAGTAAGGGGAACGCTGGAAAAAGCGGGAAGTGCAGAGAGAAGCGGCGAATATATTACTAGGAGAAAAGTGGAGTCACGTTAGGTATTCAGCTTGCATTGCATAGAAAAAGCTCGGATTTGCTTAATTTTTTTTACAAACTATTGATGAATAATAATGAATTAGTTATATGTTTAAAATGGCCGCTAATTATTTATTTAAGATATTTTCAAGTTTTTGTTAATTAGGCTGTTTTCTATAAGGAAACATCGTTTATGTATGAAATAATGTTTAAAACTGAGTACCGAAATACTTTATATTGTATTTTTATGTATTGGACCTTCATTGAGAAGGAAGCTCTTGAAAAAAAGTGAAGGAAAATTGGAAAACAGGCAGGTGTTTCGGGCGCTTTGGTGTAATGGTCACGCTCAGGTATAAGAAAAACAGATTTTCCGGACTGGAAAATTCTAGTTCCTCTTTGGCTGTCATTCGGAAGACATTATAAGCACAATTACTGTAGCTTTTTGAAATTTTTCATAAGCTAATTTGTTTACATAATGTTTCTGAAGTTTTTTATGAAGATTGTGTAGTGTTTTTCAAAGGATTAATAGTGATGCTGAAATGAACAAGTTACTGCATTATTAAGAAATAATTGAAGTACAATTTTAGGTAGTTATATACTGAAACAACATTAATAATCGTAACTCAAAGAAAAATACAACTTAAAAATAAATTTTTTTTAATATTTCTTATATTTTCTCAAAGTATCGAGCACTGAGTGAATACTGAGGGTAATTGTGACATCTGTGACTTATTACGAGAATCATAAATAATGGGATTCTTACGTGAGGTAAATATACTATAAGAATAAAAATTCTATAAAAAATTACAAAATTTATTAATGATAAGTTATTTCGACATTTATGATGTACTAAACGGTATACACACGGTACAACGAAACAAGTGACATATTACAAAATTTGCAGAAGATATTGAATATTGTTTACAATTTTCACATGTAATTAAACAAAAAGAGATTAATTCTTGAAGTACTATTAGCATGCAAGAAATCGTGACAGTAAAAATGAAAAAAATGAACCCTTTCAAACTAGTTAGTTTGATATTCATAAATCCGTAAAGTTTAGTCGAAGGTAAGCATATTGCTTCAGGGGAAAACTCAGGACCTGCTTCAGTTTGCTTTATTTGTCGTGAAAATAAAGACTCTGAAGCAGTCAGGAATATAACAAATGAATTCCATACTTTAATTGACGCTTCGAATGAGAGAAACGATTATTTTTTAAACTTTTTGAGCACAGCTGATGCTGTGTACGTACATCGTAGTTGTCAACAGAAATATATCCATAAACAATATCTAAAAAGGTATCGAAAAATTGATAATGAGGCTACGCCGTACAGTCCTGAAAAGAAAAAATTAAGAGCTTTATTGGGTAGTTTTAATTGAACGGATAATTGCTTTATTTACAGTAAGCTTGCGGTAGATACCAAACAACGAAAATCGTCTCGTCAGCCAGTTTCTAGTGCATCTAACGAATTAAAAGACAAAATTTTGAGTTTAATAAAAAACCGTAGAGATAGTATTGCTAGACATTTGAGTCACGGGAGTTATCGATTTAGTTTCAAAGAAAGCTACTTACCACAGGCAATGCTTGATTAATTTGCAAAAGTATGTGCCTGAAAACAAGGCACATACAGTTCCCGTAAAAGTATCCTTGGCATATGCGTGGTCACATTCCAGACAATAGAACAATCAGGACAAGATTATTAAATAAATACGGAAGTAATATAGCTATTTCATATAATTCTTCGTGTGCCACTATCGTATGTTTCAAAGATAAGCAGCATGACGTTCTATCCAAAACTTGGTATGAGGAAAGATTATAGGCAAAAAATAAACAATATTTTACTTTAATTTTTTCCCCTTAAATTTAAGGTATTTTTTTATTTTTTCAAATTTTACATTTAAATCCGACATTTTAAAAGTATAAACATTTTAGTACTTCCACATTGGGATATTTAAAAAATATATATTTGAATCCGAGCTTTTCCGATTAATGTAAGATAACACACTTTTTTGGTCTACGCTGCCTCCACTAGAAGAAAAGATATTATAAACGTAGATGCGGTGCAGGCTTAGTTACCCGCCATAAGTATAGACGGCGCGTCCGGCGAAAAAAGTCACTTCCCCTCTACATACCGCCACCCGTAGATAGCACCATCGAAGTCTCATCGATATATTTTGCCAACAGCCACTTGGAGCGCTGCAAGCAACTCTCAGTAGGCCCCTCCAGGCGAACTAATGGTTACTTAGCTCGGACGAGAACCATTTGGATTGAAAGTAAATTGCCAATTAAGGGCATGCGACACAGCTAAATACCTATATTACCTACCTGACTTTTTCAGTTCACTGAATGTTTTTTTTTGAACCTAAGAACTTTTTTTGTGAATAAAATATCCAGCTGAAACTTTGGAAAATGTATTAGAGTACAATAAAGTACGCTTAGGTACTGCATTTTGGTAGGAACTTCCCTGAAAATTATTTCATCTTTTTTCTGAACCTCGACATTTTTTGAACGTTGGAACTTTTTTTTATACATGAAATATCGGTCTCAAACTTTGAGAAATGCAAGAGCCGGAAGAAAACTACGTTTGAGTACAAATCTTAATAATAAAAGAAGTAAAAAAAAATATTTCAACCATCAATTCCATCGGCATCAGCCGGTAACGTTGTACACGAAAATACAAACCCTGGCGGTCACTAGACGAGGCTCTAGAGGATTCGTATTTTCGTGTACAACGTTACCGGCTGATGCCGATGGAATTGATAGTTGAAATTTTTTTTTTTACATCTTTCAAGTTCAGAAAAAAGATGAAATAATTTTCAGTGAAGTTCCTACCAAATGCAGTACCTAAACGTACTTTATTGTACTCTAATACATTTTCCAAAGTTTCAGGTGGATATTTTATTTACAAAAAAAGATCTTAGGTTCAAAAAAACATTCAGTGAACTGAAAAAGTGAGGTCGGTAATATAGGTATTTAGCTGTGTCACATGCCCTTAAAACATTTTTACATTTATAACTTTGCAAAACTTGGTTATTTTAAAAAATACCACAAATATAAGTCGATGAGTAATTTACATTACGATTTCATATATTTTCCACTAATTCTAAAATTATTAATTATAATTTTCATTCTATATATTGTCTATATATAGTTCTTTAATATTATTTAGTTTTTAT
>NC_046661.1:78215148-78220707 GCF_010883055.1 Belonocnema kinseyi | reverse complement strand
TATTATTCAAGTTTTTCAGGAGTTTTAAATATATTTATGATTCCCATTTTGTCGTAAAATGTATGTAAAATTCTGCAAAAAAATTGTCTCAAAATCTTCCAGATTTTTTTACAATTTTATAAATCTTTTTAAATGTTTGAAATATTTTCGACACTGTAAACTTCCGAAATAATAAAATGCTGAAACCTGAAAATCCCGAATTTTAAAATTCTAGAATAATGAAATTCTGGACAGTTTACAATATTATCGAATTTGAAAATTCCTGAATAATAAAACTCCAGGCCGAATGCTGTCTAATGATAAAATATACAAACTAGAAAATTTCCGAATTGCAGAAATTGAGAAAACAGTTTTGTGATCAATATTATTTATTTCTTAAAAATACAATAATCAAATATTTTTATTATAGAAATTTTTTTTAATGTTTAATTTTTTAAAATTATTGTTTTAATTTAAAATAACAATAATTGTATAAAAATGTCATACAAACATAAATTTAAAACACGTGAGATTCAAATAAAACAAACTTTGCTGGATTCAATGCAGGCTGATTTAACGCGACTTTTATTTTTTTTTTTTTAAATAATAATTTTATTTTTGCGAGCGTTTTCTGTAATGTACAAAAATACAATGCACATTTTCAAATAACCTTTTTTTATCCAAAAATACATTTGTTCACTTATTGTTATTTTATATTCAAACAATAATTTTTAGAAACTTTAAACATTAAAAAAGTTTTTTCTTTGGTAAAAATATTTTATTATCCTATTCAAAAAAACTTTTTTAACAAACTATTTTTTAATTGTTCAAATTAGAGAGTTGTCTAGCCCGGATATTGTATAATTCGGAAATTTTCTGTCGGCAATTTTTAAATTCTGTAAGATTGTAAATTGTCGAGAATTTTCCAATTGGGGACTTTTATATTTCGACAATGTTATAATTTCGGAATTTTTACAGTGTAGTAGGAATTTTATTTTTCGGAAAAAGCGACTGAAAATCCCGAAAAATAAAATTCTCGACACTGTAAAATTCTTAAATTGAAAAATAATCAAATATTAAAATTCCTGAAATTATAAAAGTCCCGAAATATAAAAGTCGAATTGGAAAGTTCACGAAAAATAAAATAAATAAAATTCCGGACAATAAGATATTACAGAATTTTAAAAATCCCCAAAGAAAATGGCTGAATTATAAAATAACCAAACTAGAAAATTCCTGAATTTAAACGATTAAAAAAATTGTTTATTAAATATTATTTATTTATTGAAAATACAATAATCGAATATGTATTTCTGGATGAAAAAATTTGTTTGTAAATGTTTATAGTATTTGAAAACAATATAAAAAGTTCTGAAAAATCGAATGTTTTATTAATAAAAATATAATAAAAATAAATGTTGATATAAATCATTGTTGAATTGAATCCTGCAAAGTTTTTTCAAAAACGTTATTATGTAGGTACGAAGAAAATTTAGGCAGAACATTTTTTTCTTTCAAAGCGCACGTGTTTTTTAATGTATTTTTTAATACAATTTTTATAAAATTATTACTCAGGTAACGGAGATTTCATTATTTTGGATTTTTCGTTCATCCCTTTCGGAATTTTTTCCAGTGGTCTTATATTTTTATATCTCCTCTTAAAATTATGTCTTTTTTTAAAATAAAAAGTCAACATTTCAAAACATTTCAAGATCATCAAAAGTATCTATTCTCTTTTAAATTATTTCAAATCTTTTAAAATATTATTTTGTAAATTTTTCGGAACTTTTAAATGTTTTTTAGAGTGATTCCCATTTTTCCTAACATTTTTGTGAAATCCTGCACACAAAATTGTTTTAAGAGCTTCCAGATTTTTTCTAATATTGTAAATCTTTTGAAATGTTTTGAAATATTTCTAAACATTCTCTTTGAGTTATGTACTTTTTAGAAATAAAAAATCATTTTAAATATACCCAGAAATTTTTATTGTTTTCCTAATATTTCAAAATTCTTGAGAAGCTCCAAATTTTGTTCTTTTCTTTGAAACATTCAGAAACCTGCAGCCTATTTGATTTTTTTCTAAATTAATGCTTATTCCACTGTTCTTTAAGAATCAAGAAGAATTAAATTAAGAATTAAATTAAGAATCAAAAAGAAAGATCGAGTTCGTTAAACAGCCATTTTTGATAAAAAGCCAAAAAGCTGAAGCTTTTTCAAAAATTTTGAGACCACTTTTTTCAAAGTTTGAAAATTCTATCCACAGCCAGTTATGGTATAAAAAAATATGAACAATTTATCCTGACAATTTTTTTTCATCAAATAAAAATACCAAAGTTAAAGGATTTTCAAAATCCAAAAAATCAAACGAAAATGGACATTTGAAGCAAAAAAAGCTTGATATGGAAAAAAGTCAAGAGGCGAAAAACGCTACTTTTTCAAGGCCCCATGATTATTTTATCACATTCTCATCCATAATGAGAAGAGTCTTATGCGAAAAATGACTTTCGCGAATTTCATGAAATTTCCAAAATTAGTATTTATAGGTCGACAAAGATTTTTTTTTTACCAAATTTGGCTTTCGTCTAAATTTTTCCAGTTGTTTTTACTATAGTACAATTTACGTTTGTCTCTCGGGCGAAGAAATCCATTCTATTGTTTGACAAATATTCTTTGTAAATCAATATTTTTCACAGAAAATTATCCCGAGTGACCTTCAATTATAATTTTATATACGTGAAAAAACCACATTTCAATGTTTTTTATAAAAAACACAATCCCTGAGTAACAGAACGAAATCGGAAACAATATGAGTTAATTTATTCAGGAACAAGCTTTTTGAACAAAAATGACCTTGAGTGAAGCTTTAATATATATTTGTTAATTTTTGCAAAAATTTTCGTTATTTTCTTAAAAAAAAAAAATAATAATTTGTGAGAGGAGGGGGGTGACAAATGATCGAAAAATAAATAAAACTTGAAGTTGTACGATTTCAATTTGTAACTAAATAATTTGAGAGGTTTCAATCTAAAATTATCGAACACTTTCCATTCAAAAATTCAGATGACATATTTAAATAGCTTTAAATTTTTGAAATTTTTCAATATACTAAAGACTACAAATTTAAAATGTCTCAAGTATTAAGGCTTTATATTTTTGAAATTGCTGTTCTCGAGACTAAATAGCACTTATTCTTTTATTAAGAAATCACAACCAAAATTGTTAAAGAAAGTTTTCAAAAGAGTTTTAAAAACCTTAAAAAATGTCACAGGTTTCAATAGTTCGATATATGTGATAGAACCTCTTTAAATTTGAAATTAGTCTATACTTTTTCATGTTTGAGCTACAATTATTCCATTTTAGAAGTTATAAATTACAATTGTGAAAAACAAATAAAATGTTTTAATTAATTTATATTTAAAACAGAAAACCTTTGTATAATTCAATCTAAATGCAGCTGCAAACATTTAATTTGAAATGCGTTGAATTCAAGTTATATGTTAAAAAGAAAACTGAAAGCAAAGGATCGACTTTCAAAGGAATCGAAAGAAAGTGACTCGCTGAATTGCAAATGAACATGGAAAATGGTGTATTTTCGCATTTTTAAATTTTAAATTAAAACTTTTTCGCGTTGTAACAATTTCGAATCCCAAAATGTTATTTTTGACCTAACCTATAACTTGTAACGAAAACCAAAATATCTTATCCAGAAATATATTTTGTTTTGATTATTGTTATTTTAAATTTAAACAATAATGTTTACACACTACAAACATTTAAAAAGTTGTTTCTTTGGTATAAATATTTGATTATTTGAATTTAAAAAAATATTTGTCAAAGAAAAATGTTTTCAGCACTTGTTTATCTCGAAATGTTTTTCTGTAATACTTTTTTTTTTAAATTAAAAATATGATTTTTCTAGAAAAATTTTTTTATGATTAAAAAAAAAAAACTATGTACCAAAAACCTGGATCAAGCTTCAGATCTGAAAAAATTCAGTGATACATACATGTCAAACTTTTCTAACCTCAAAAAATCTTTCTACTGCTTTACCGTCATATTTTACGAAGAACGAGAAAACCATGGACATAGGAAGCAAGGGACTAGGCATGCCATTGCGGGGATGATGCAATGAGGGGGGAGGTCCGCCACCTTTTGATGTCCCGCGAAAAACATGGCAGTGTCCACATATTTATATTTTCATGCAGTCTGTCGGCAAAATGCTCGTGCGCATAATCAAATAGCACATCGTAAGATGGCAGCTCTCCCCACTCATGAATTCTCTCCCCTCCCGTGGATTCAACCCCGCTCGTCAAGTTAGGATGGCATGTCTAGTCCCGTGTTTCCTAAGTCCATGCCTAAGTCTATGGAGAAAACAAGAATTTGACTTCGTAGTACGATGAGGGTAGCACCTCGATAGGGCAGAAAATGTGATGTTTCCCCACTCCGACGCCCCGTACCGCATCTACATTTATAATATCTTTGCTAGAAGGAAGTTGTGAAAGAGCAACTCACTCGTGAATACATCGAGCTTGGTAACGCAGCTCCCTATAGTTCCGACATGTGGTATCGACTGCACGGTACATAGGTATTGTAGTACTATAATCGGGCACTATGAACGCCTGTAACGTGTTCCTATAGATATTGTAATGCCCGGGGATTTATTTGCGCGCGAAATTCGAGAATGAAGTTCTCCTCAACGATGTCCGTCGGACTTCGCCGCCGAAAGGAATCGGAGTCCTTGCTGCAAGAAACTAGAGTTCGCCTCGCGTTGTGCTGGTTCTCGCCCTCGCAGGGGCTGCTGCAGATCCTCGCCCCTCCATGAAAAAGGAGGTTGGGCATTGGGGTTGGGCCTCTTCTCCGTTTCGTGCTTTTGTTCGCTTTAGCTTACTTCTAATTTTCCCTAAACTCCTGATACTTACAATTTATTTACTCGTCTTTTCTAAATTATTTTCTATACTTTAATATTGAAGATCTAGATAATCCAACTAAAAGTCATTGGGTGCTCATTAAACTTATTTCTTTAGCTGCAGCATTTAGAAATTGGAATTTGAATGCAAATTAATTAATTCAAAGTGAATCGATGCCTTTTGTTACAAAATAAAAGAAATAAAATAATGATTTTACAATTTTAAGTGATTCTAGCCTAAACTCTTAATCCTTTGCAAATATCTAGCCGCTTATTTTTACGGTGATTTTAAATTTGATCTATAAAGGTTATCTAGCTGAAACACTATAATAATAATGATAATAATAATAATAATAATAATGCCCAAGAAGTACCAATGAAATTGTCTACAATATTTTCATGGGCAGAAAATCAAATATGAATAAACTCTTAACTAGCCTACATCTTATCGAAATCTGGGTATAAATATTATAATTATAATTAAAAGTCCCGAGCTAAATGATATTATAAATATGTCGTCATAGAATGCGAATGTGAATGCTATCGTGAAAGATTATTATCCTATCACAAGTCGCAGTGCGCCTTCCCCTTTCTGAGTCCCAGAGTCATTTCCTGTCTTCCAAAATCGAATAAAAAGGGACCTCCCAGCCGTTCCTACTAAGGTTTGTCAAATT
>NC_046661.1:78213180-78215048 GCF_010883055.1 Belonocnema kinseyi | reverse complement strand
AATTGGCCATTTTTCTGTTGACAATTATTTAAACAATACGTTTGGACCCCAAAATAAAAACAAAACCCTACAAAATTGACTCTGGGAACCCTAGAAAAAGGGAAACTGACAACACATGCGACTTACCGTTAGATGTTCTGGACGACTGATTGGCTGTACATTTTTCGAAAAAAAACACAATACACAGAAATTTTAATTTTCACATAAACATTAGTTTTTCCACGTTTCTCACGTCACTCGCGAGCCAATCTCTTCGGGTTCCAAACTTTCAAGTTTCTTGAAGTCCTTGTAAATGCGTCGAAGTCCCTTGAAATCCTTGGAAGTCCCACGATGCGCCTGCGGAAGTATAGGAGAATGGTACGGGGTTCCAATCACTCCGCTTCAATCTTGTCTCGAAAAATCCCGCCAAAAATTAGGCCAAGATTGAGGCGTTCGGCAATTTATTGGAAATGGTAGCCTGTATTCTCGTGCGTTTTGTCCACAAGGGTCCACACGCGCACTTTGTTATTGTTCACTCGTGCACAGTGTTCGAAGCACAAAACATCAGAAGTGTCACTGTCGCCGAAGTTTTTTTTCCTTTTTTTTTAAATTCCCAACAAAAAAAACACAACGTGAGTCAGCAAATATCCCACCGCTGTCACCAAAAATGTTTCCTGTAATGCCCGGGGATTTATTCGCGCGCGAAATTCGAGAATGAAGTTCTCCCAACGATGTCCGCCGGACTTCGCCGCCGAAAGGAATCGGAGTCCTTGCTGCAAGAAACTAGAGTTCGCCTCGCGTTGTGCTGAAAGTCTTATAAAATATTCTATATGTTAACGTTAGGATTAATATTAAATGAAAAGACTAAATTTTAATTATGCGAAATAAAAAATTGTCATTTTTATTCAGAGACTCGACGTTTCGACAAAAATGAGAAAAACGACCGTACGGTTAAGAGATCGAAGATCGAGTGCTGGTTCTCGCCCACGCAGGGGCTGCTGCGGATCCTCGCCCCTCCATGAAAAAGGAGGTTGGGCATTGGGGTTGGGCCTCTTCTCCGTTTCGTGCTTTTGTTCGCTTTAGCTTACTTCTAATTTTCCCTAAACTTCTGATACTTACAATTTATCTACTCGTCTTTTCTAAATTATTTTCTACACTTTAATATTGAAGATTTAACTAATCCAACTAAAAGTCATTGGGTGCTCATTAAACTTATTTTTTAGCTGCAGGATTTAGAAATTGGAATTTGAATGCAAATTAATTAATTCAAAGTGAATCGATGCCTTTTGTTACAAAATAAAAGAAATAAAATAATGACTTTACAATTTTAAGTGATTCTAGCCTAAACTCTTAATCCTTTGCAAATATCTAGCCGCTTATTTTTACGGTGATTTTAAATTTGATCTATAAAGGATGTCTAGCTGAAACAATATAATAATAATGATAATAATAATAATAATAATAATAATAATAATAATAATGCCCAAGAAGTACCAATGAAATTGTCTACAATATTTTCATGGGCAGAAAATCAAATATGAATAAACTCTTAACTAGCCTACATCTTATCGAAATCTGGGTATAAATATTATAATTATAATTAAAAGTCCCGAGCTAAATGACATTATAAATATGTCGTCATAGAATGCGAATGTGAATGCTATCGTGAAAGATTATTATCCTATCACAAGCCGCAGTGCGCCTTCCCCTTTCTGAGTCCCAGAGTCATTTCCTGTCTTCCAAAATCGAATAAAAAGAGACCTCCCAGCCGTTCCTACTAAGGTTTTTCAAATTCAAGAATTTCTGATCATAACAGTTTCTCACGCTTTCTCAAGAATTTGGAGCTGAAAAACTGGCAGAGTCTAAACATAAAAAGGGGACTTTCGATC
>NC_046661.1:78211569-78213080 GCF_010883055.1 Belonocnema kinseyi | reverse complement strand
TATAATAATATTGCCTGGTCCCTGTCTGGGCTAGGTCATTGTTTTTTTAGAATTACTCAAAATTCCGTACATTTTTTCGCAAAATTTACAGGTTCCAAAGTATACATACAAACTTCAGAATTGTAGTATTTAGCCTCTTAAAAAAAGGATGGTTTGAAAAGACTAGATTTGGCGCCTATTAGACATAGAAGACTCTTTTTTCTTTTAACTTTCTCAGAATTTTCTCTACTTTAATTTTGCTGTAGAAAATGTTGCTCTTAAATGTAATGGCAGGGTCAGTATTCTCAAACACAATTGTTTGAACGTTCTTCAAAAATGTTCCTAATTGTATAATTAGTTAAAGTAAGTTAAAGTAATTAATCCTAAATTCTAAAAAAATTTGATTTTTTATCAATACCGTAGATACATCCATAATAAATTTTATAGATACATCCACTGTTTTTTTTATCTACTAAAACGTCAGATTGAACTACATTGATAAATGTAAGAAAAAACAAACACTTTAAAGTTATAAATAAACTTTTTATTTGTATAAAATAAACGTGTTAGTTATTCGTAACAATCAAGAAATTTTCTACCATACACATTAAAAAATATATCTTTCTTTGAAATCTTTACAAGTTTTAAATTTTAAAACTCTTCTGATATTTTTTAATCTTGCAATATTTTATTTTATCTTCTATATTTTTTTCGAGAATTTCCCATTCAAAAAAATGTTCGTTTAAATGAAACAACCAAATTTGTTTGATTTAATAACATTAAAAGAAACACTTTTTGCCAGTAGTTAAAAGATGGTTAATTTCATTTTAAGAAATGGAGAACATTTACGATATTGATTGTAATGAATAAATTCTTCAGTTCTTCAGTTTATTTGATATCCTGATAACTACTTAAAAAATTTGTTATTAAGAGGAAAAACTGTATTATTAAAAACAGTTCTAACAAAAATTATAATTTAATTTTTGTTGTGTTTCTGTTAAATTTGTATACAAATTACATTTTTTTTATGCAATCTGAAGCTAAATCGAGAGGAATATTATCAAACATTAAAACGACATCTAAAGATACTAATCAATGAGCAGAAGATATTATAACGTTAATAATATTTTGTTTTAGATCGCAACTATTTTTTTAATCGAATCAGTTTTCCCTGAATTTGTTTTTACAATATCTGGAAAGTATTTTGCTAGATTATTTATAAGTTGTTGAAGCAATCGCGGAAACAATTAATCTCCATTTTAGACCTGGTTTGTGTTATCAATCCATATGTAACTGATTCATTAATATATCTTTTATTTTCCTATCTGGAAGCAATACAATTTTATTAATTTCCAACTATTGCAACTAAAGTATTGGGAGCGTGCATTCATTTTGAGGAAATTCTAAGAGACGGCGTTACTTGTACTATATTGTGATGAATCCGGTTTAGTACCTGTATTCATCGTAGTATACCAGCGCTACGCGCACTAATTCAAATTAATTAGAATAATATTCTACTCAACGATTATGTT
>NC_046661.1:78208917-78211469 GCF_010883055.1 Belonocnema kinseyi | reverse complement strand
AAGGGCCCACGAGGTCAGGTGAACACACAGCTTCGTAGCCTATTGACCTAGATCGCCGTGTGCCCCCCTGCCCACCACCATTCTCAATGGAGCCATCCCGACCTGTTTTCTCCCCCATCTGTCCGTCTACGTCCATTTCTATTTCGTCACAACTACTCTCGTTAGCTAATTCTTCGTCTTTTGTCGTGAATAAAAATACTTTTTCTATCTCGTGTTCACTATACAAGATATAATCGTCGAAAGCAGAGTCCGTGTCAGTTAGTTGATCATGCAAGATCAATATCTGACAATCAGTCTCTTCTTGGGAATGCGGATTAGGATCTACAGAGTAATATTTTTCGTCGGGGTGTTTAGTTGGATAGTAGTTGTCGTTCTCGTCTACTGGGTTGCGAGAGAGAGCATCCGCGTTTGCATTTACTCTTCCTGGTTTATATTGAATTTCGTACTGATAATCTTTTAATTTTATGGGCCACCTGGCCAATCTAGATACTGGGTCTTTTAAATTATGCAACCATATTAAGGGGCGATGGTCAGTTACGAGGGTAAATGTCCGCCCGTAAACGTATGGTCGGAAGTGCTTGAGGGCAAAGACTATCGCCAATAACTCCTTTTCGATAGTGGAATAGTTTTTCTCCACTTCGTTCAAAGTTCGCGAAGCGTAGGCTACCGGTAAGTCTTTGCCGATGGGGCCCTGACTAAGTACGGCTCCTAAAGCATATCCGGACGCATCTGTCGTTATGACAAATGGTTGAGTGAAATCCGGATACTGGAGATGGGGCTCGCTAGACAAAATTTCACGCAATTTATCGAAGGATTCTTGTTGTTCGGGTCCCCAAACGAACTTGGCAGATTGTTTTAATAACTGGGTCAATGGCTTTGCGGTTTTTGCGAAATTGGGAATAAAACGCCGATAATACCCAGCCAGGCCCAAAAATTGCTTGATATTTTTCTTTCCTTTTGGGACTGGGAATTTTGGAGTGGCAGATACTTTTCTGGGGTCGGGCTTCACACCGTCTTGGGAAATTATGTGCCCAAGGTACGTTACCTCCTTGCGTAAGAACCTACATTTGTCGGGTTGAAGAACAAGACCGGCGTCTTTTAATCTACCTAAGAGTCGTTTTAATTTTTCTGTATGTTCCTGAAGGGAGTTATAGTAAATCACGATGTCGTCCATATAGACGAAGAGCTCAACCTCTTGCAGGCCTGTTAGAACTCGCTCCATAACCCGTTGGAAAGTCGCGGGGGCGTTTCTCAGGCCGAAAGGCATCCGAGTGAATTCGTAGTGGCCGAATGGTGTCGAGAATGCAGTTTTGTGGCGATCGGTGGGTTCCACTTCAATTTGGTGAAACCCTGAAGCTAAATCTAGCACCGAAAAATATTTTGCTCCCCCAACTGGTCCAGAATATCGGTAATATTTGGCAGGGGATAAGCATCGGCGACTGTTTTCTCATTTAAAGCGCGATAGTCAATGACCATTCGCCATTTTTTTGTACCTTCGTAGTCTGTTCTTTTGGGTACGACCCAGACTGGAGAATTAAAGGGGGATTTGGATGGGACTATACTCTCATTTTCTATTAATTCCTTACACTGTTTTTTGACTTCATCTCTATGTTGTCGGGGGAGTCTGTGCATTCTGTCATGCACGGGGTTGTTATCTGTTGTGGTGATATTATGTTTTATTACGTGCGTACATGGGAGTTTGTCATTAGGCAGTTTAAATTGACAAAGGTGCTCGCAAAAAGTTTCTATTAAATTATCTTTTTCTTCGCTATTTAAATCATTCATGTCAACGGTTTTTATTAATTCCGCAATTCTTTTAGCTTTTTCAGATCTCAGACTCTGATCGTCCGGTGTTTTCTTTGCTTTTCGAGGTGCTGGAATTTGGATATCGCATTCTTCTAACTCGACTGGAGGGATTGTCAAGGCAATATCACGCGTGGTGGAATTTATACAAAATATTCTGGCATGTCCATCGATTTGGGAGACTAACGATTCACCTATAAAAATTCCTGGACCAGCATCGATACGTGGGAGATAGCCTTCAGCGATACTCGGATTTTTGACGGGCAGTGAGATTAATTGCCGAGTTCTTGCAGCTAAATGGACCGTCTTCCCTCTACAAAACGGGATCGTACCAATGTCGGATGTCATTTTACCATTTTTAATGTGTAGAACGTCATCTTAATCAGTGAGAAATGGCATGCCTAGAAGACCGCCTTGTATTATACTGAAATTATTAGGGACGACTTGGAATATAACTTCGGCTTCGTTTATTTTTAATTTAACTTCGCCCAGTGTTTTCAGTGTGCCGGGGCCAATTCCGAATATTTTGCATTTATTTTCGCGATCGATTTGTATATTCGTATTAACTTCCTTCTTTTTTATTAAATTCAATTCCGCGCCTGTATCGACAAGAAATTCTAATTTCCCCCTTTTAAAATTATCGGCCATGAATTCCACAATAGGAGAGTGTTTTTTGTGGACGGGTTAATTATAAACACCGTACCTTTTAGTGGCGCTTTTTTATCCTCAACTTCGACTCTGCGCCGGCG
>NC_046661.1:78194426-78208817 GCF_010883055.1 Belonocnema kinseyi | reverse complement strand
ATTATTTTAAAATAGCTCGTTTCTTGCATTAAAAAAAACTTTTTGGCTGGAAATAGCAAAAAATGTCTTTTCTTTGAGTCATAACTCTTTACCTTGAGCTAGATTTTTTTTTTTAATTCACGCATAATTTTTTATTCTACCACGTTTTTTCTGGCATTATTAACGTAGCTTTACCCTCGAACGGAATACGGAAGCCATCACTAATAACCTATTGGGGCTAGCTCGTTTTTTAAGCATTACTTGAAATTGCGTCTACTTTAATTAAAGTCCATAATTTTTTCCATAAAATGAAAATTTTCTAAAGTACAGATAAAAACTTAGAATTTAGTTTTGTATCATCTTTTTAAAGAAAAATCGGGGTTCTTTGAAGAATTATCATTTGGCGCCTAGTAGAGATAGACGGTTCTTTTTACTTTCAGCTTGCTCAGCATTCCATATAGTTTAATTTTTCTGTTAAACATTTTGTTCTAAAATGCTATAGGTGACACGATTTATGAAAATTTGTTTTTAAATATTTCCGGGACGCGTTGTATCCATTTCTAGAAATTTTGAAATTCTTATCAGGACTTAATTTAATATTGAGTGAAAACCGGGAATTTGGCGGGCAAAAATTGTTTGACACCCTGTTATTTTTTTTAACTACATGTATAGTATTTTAAATCAGACTTTGGACCTTAAATAATCGTGAATTTTAATACATTTTAGATGACCTTTTCTAATTTTATTCAATAATTTGTTACCATTTTTTTCATTCTTGTAATTTCTCAAGTTCCCTGTTTTGTTATCGCCTATGCAATAAATGATAAGGAAACTGTAGAAAATGGGGAAACCTCGCTCGCTTCATTTGGTATTTAACAGTGCCAGTGCACAGACCAACTTTTTTCTACTGGTCACCAGTATGACGTCAATTAATAATAATGCTTACGATGGTTTTCGCACTTTTTCCTGGTTAGAGGACCTCAGTGGAGTTCCACTAGATAAGGTCAGACCAAATTCAAATTTGACAATAATTTTTATTATAAACATTAATTTTCCATATTTTGTAATTTCTTATACCAAAAAACAATAAATAAACAGTGTCCATTAAAGAAAAAATGTTCCGTCAGCTTAAAGGTGCATCAATTTTGCAAATAAAATCTTTTTTTTAATCCCAAAATGTAAAGATTAAAACTAAAAATTGTTAAAGAAAGTTTAAAAAACTAAGAAAGTTTGAAATTCTAGACATTTCCCTCTATTAATAATTGAACAAAATGTAAGGAAATTCAAAAGCCCTCGAAATTAAGAGCTTTAATATTTGCACTTTCAGAGCTAAAACTTGAGAAGTCCCCCACCCCCCAATTGAAAAATCCTTAAAATTTTGATCCATACACAGTGCCGGCTTAGGGAACAATTATTATTGATAAAAGAGAACATTTTAATCGTTAATTATTTTTTAATATTGAGAAATATATTTTTAAACAATCTTCCTGGGAATATTGAAAACATTTTTAAACATTTCAAAACTTTCCCAAACGAAATTTCGATTTATCAATATTTTTAAAAGAAGAAGTTTCAGAAGTATGTTGAAATGTTTCAACATATTAAGGATATTAAGGAAAATTAAAAAAAAACTTAAAATATATTTAGAAGTTTTGACAAAGTAACAGAAAAAAGAGATTTTTCAAGATTAAGAAATAAGATTTTGAAATTGTTTAATGATTTGAAAAGTTATCAAGATAATATAAAGAAAATTTATGAAAATTCCTAGGAAAATTGTGATCAGTTTTTTTTTTGAATAATTACTTTAAAGAGAATATTTGAAAAGATTTTTAAACATTTAAAAAGATTCCTAAATAATTAATGAAAGAATCTTGGAAATTCATGTTTTCGCATAAATTCTCCATTTTTTTACATAGTTAAAAACTTCTCTCATTGGTTCAAAATTTAACTATTTTTTTTTATTTTAAGAGTTTTTACCAAAATTTAAGAAAAAATTTGTATAATGAATGTACAGATATGTAGATTTTTAAAGATTTGGAAATAAAATATTAAAACTTTTTAAGATTTTTGAAAGGTATCAAGACAATAAAAAATACATCTTTTAGGATTTCTGGGAATTGAATGAAGAATTTAAAAAAAACAGCTTTGAAACAAATACTAAAATGTTTTCTTTGAAATGAAAGAAAAACAGACTTAATATTTTTATAACTTTTCAACCAATTATTTAACCGGTTTTAATAAAGATGACGAGATACTCTTTTTAGTTGTTGAATTTTATAATTAAGTGAAGTCTTATCTTTTCGGACATAAAAAGTTTTCATAAATGCAACTGGTCAATTAGTTTACATAATTAAGAAAAAACTTTACATACGAGACTCGACGTTTTTTTAGCCTTGTTCTATTTTACGACACTTTTTGTTATCTTGATCATTGTTAAATGACGCCTAAATATAACATTACTATCAGCTTATTATTTTTGCCATGAACCAAAACTTCATTTTTCCGTTACACGTTCGCTTGATAAAATATTCAAAAGTCAATCACTAATGACTCAAAAAATAAATATTAATACGTTTCAAAAGAAAAATAATGTAAATTTCTATTATTGATTCCGTAACATTTTTTAATTTTTCAGATCAATTTCATAATAGTCTATATGATTTCATTTGCTATAGCTGGACTTTTGAGATCATCGCTAAGTGCTGAAAAAGTTAAACCAGAAACTCGTCATGCTTTTTGCATTATTTTTGGCCTTATTTTAGGTTACTTTGCATTTGGAAAGTAAGCTCTACCATTTTTTATTATCTTCCCATTTTTTATTGAAAATCCAAATGTTTTCAGTAGAAAATTTTTAAGTATGAAAATAAATTACACTAATAATTATTGTTTTTTAGATATGCAATGCATTTAATAGGATTTTCAACGATATGTTATGGCGTGATAACCACTCGAGATCCAAAACTTATTCACATGTAAAATTCATTTTTTAAATTGTTTAAAAAATATTTTTAATTCATTATTATTATGAAATAAAATATAAACCAATAATCTTTGATAGGGAAATAATTCATTAATATTCCTTTTTCTAGAGAAGTTTTTATCGTAGCTGCGCTTTACCTTTCCTACTTACATTTGCATTTACAAATTTTAAATTATGGAACTTACACTTTGGATATTAGGGGTAGGTATCCTTTAAAAAATCGAATGAATAACTGTTATTTTTTTATTTTTTAAAGCTGTTATATTTTTTGGAATTTTGATTAAGGTCGTGTATAAAATGCAGATGCCTGTATTGCCGATATTATTTTATATTATTTTTTTGCAAGTTTCCGGTACTTTATTAGTGCCCAGGTTAATTCCCTACACTTCTAACTCAATATCTCACTTCATATGAAAGTAAACTATCAATTTTATAAAAAGATCATGCAAAAAACTTTAAATTTCGATGTTTTCTAAACATTTGAATAGCTCTGAAAATAATTAACATTTTATCAAATTCTTGGTCTTCTTTCAAAAGTAATTTTCTATAGTATTATTTTAACTGTCAACATATTTTAAAATTTTTTTACTAGATCACACTTGGAGCAAAAAAGTTTCAAAATTTCAAAAATGTGTAAATATTTAGAATTTTTGTTCTAAAAATCATTATTTGTCATATACTAATAAATTTGAGTAATATTAAAAAAAAACATTATTGACCATTATTGGCCTAAGACCATACAAAAATGTAATTATTTCAGAGTTACTCCAATTTTACGAAAACATCCAAATTTTCCTTTTTTTTCTCAATATCTTTCTGTACGATTGACTTGCCTTTTTTCACTTATTAGGCGTAGAATTGTATCCTTTTTCAAATTATTTAGAAAACAAATTTTATGTTTAGGCCATGACTGTAAAATGTTCAGGTATCAATAAATTTTTACAATTACAAAAAAAATATATAGTTTTTAGAATTTTTTTTTGTATCTGTGAAAATTTATTAGCACATATTAGTCCCTGTTCCCTATTTCTCAAAATGTAAGCTAAATATCTCATCTCGGGTGGAATTGGTATGATAAAAAAAATCTCGGTAAAGTAGGAATCGGATAAATGTTACATGACCTTAAGGGCATGTCATGCTTAGAAAATTATCGATTTTACTAGTGTTAAGTTCACTCGGCTTTTTTCCTACAATAATAAAGATTTTATCTCGAAAATCTAGGGAATGATAGCGAATATCGCAACGGACGTCCCCGAACTCTTCGTTTGTAGAATAAATTAGAATAAAATTAATTGTCCTGAATTTAAAATAATAATTACACAATATTTTTTACCGAAAACTTGGGACAAACAAAATATAGTAACTAATCTCTCAGGACTAACCCTGTTAGTAAACAATTAAAAAAGTTTATTCATTAATAATTTCCAAGTGGCTACCAAAGACCTGATATCTTTCGTGGCTACCGCCAACATTGGCATGACAGAGACTTACATTATCTGAATGGCAGACAGTTAAAAAGCGATCCTAACCTCGAAATAGTGCACATGCATACAATTTTTATTTAGCACAATAATTTTTTCTGGTTATTATCCCTTAAAAAAAGAAATCGGGTTCGTCCGTTATACGCCTGTTGGGTAGCTATGACAGCGCCGCCAATTTGGAACTATTGGGAAGATATTTGAATTTGATTTCAATTATAACAAGAAATCTTATGGTAAATAAATAATTTTAGACATCAGTATAATATTTCTGATTAACATGAATTGATCTTTACTGCATCTTCGAATTCAGTTTTAAAAAAATTTTATTTTTGTGGAAAAAAAGCCGAAGGAACTGAACCCGATTTACCACACGACAACCCAGTGGGCACAATGTTTGGCGACGTCTTTACGACATCGTTACGACATATTTACGACAACTTTACGATATCCTATGTCCATGTCGTTAAGGTGTCTTTACGATATCGTAAATAAGTCGTATGATCTGACGATGTCTTTACGATAACGCAAAGAAACCGAAACGACATGGACATAGGATGTCGTAAAGATGTCGTAACGATGTAGTAAAGACGACGCCGAATTTTCTGCCCACTGGGAAAGTATCACATGCTCTTAATATTATAAAAAATAAGACATTGCTTAATTTTTATTTTTTCTTATTTAGCAAAACACTTAAGAATAAGCGTGTTGCTCATTTCCGCCGGTATTGTATGTAGGAAATATGTCGTTAATGTAGGTATTTGCACTTGATACATCACCTTCAATATAAAATATAAAATAATTTTACAATATTTTCTGAAAATAGGTCCTATCATGATAATGACAGGAAAAGTCACAAGTTTGGCATGCAGTTTACACGATGGATTTGCTCGCCCAGAAAAAGAACTCACTGTAATGCAAAAGGAGCATGTTATAAGGTAAAGTACTTTCTAAATAAATAATTATAATTAATTTTAAAAAAGGTCTTATCTCGATAGAGGACAGCCCATAAATTATGTTTCCAATGTTAGAAGGGAGGCGTTTTCGACAAAAACTGCGGTTGTCAATAGAAATGGAGGAGGGGGGGAGTCGAAAATACAACAACATTGTTTAAAGTGAAATTAATTATTTAAAAATTAAATTCTTTGGTTGAAGATTTGTCTATGTAGTTTAAAATTTAACTATTTTGTTGAAACTTCGTTTCATTTTTGGATGAAACTTAATTTTTTAAACTGAAAATGTAACTTCATATTCTCTTTTTGGTTGCAAATTAAAATTTTTCATGTGGAAATTCAACTATTTGGTTAAAAATTCGTTTCATTTTTTAATGAAAGTAATTTTTTAACTGAAAATTTAACTTTACATTTCATTTTTGGTTAAAAATATTAATTTTTTGTTAAAAATTCAACTATTTTGTTGAAAATGCATGAATATTGTTCAAAATTCTCCTTTTCGATAGAAAATCAATCTGTTTCGTTCAAAAATCATCTTTTTGGTTGAGAATTCAACTAGGTAGTTTAACTCTTTCGTTCAAAATTATTTCTTTTTTTTTATAAAATTCATCATTTTAGTTGATACTTCATCTCTTTTATTGAAAACGTAACTATTCTGTTAGAAATGATTTTTTTTTCTTTTAAATGATTTTTTTGTCAATAAAAGTTGATTTGAAAACGTAACTATTTGATAGAAAATTAACATTTTTGTTGTAAGTAATATTTTGGGCCGAAAATTCATTAATCTTCTTGGCAAAAAAATAATTCTTTGATTTAAAATTTAATGAGTTTGTTGAAAATTCAACTTCTTGGTTAAAAGTTCAACTAGTTGGTTAAAAATTCATGTATTTTATTGAAAATTTGTCTTTAAGTAGAACATTAATATTCTCAATTGAAAATTAAATGTTTATGGACGGCCTCGGAAGTCGGAAGTTCCCCCTTCTTGGCTCATTTCTTTCTTGTACTCCATGTCATACTTAACCGATTTGAAAATGTCGGTAAAGTAGGAATCGGATAAATATGACATGGCCTTGAATAGAAATTCTTATTTCTACTAGTAAAAATATTTGAAAAGAATTTTGATTTTCAGAAAAAGGCCTTCACTGTTGGAATATTACAGTTATTTGTTAAGTTTTTTGACCATAATGGCAGGTCCTGGAACATTTTACGATGAATACATGGACTTTATTCATAATCGTCGAATTCAGGAGGAAAAATTACAAAACGTGATTTGTTCTCTTTTATATTTCACAATCGAATATATTTTTAATATTTTATTTTCATTTATGGCAACGTGGTACTTACCCGATTCCTACCTTACCGACATGTTCTCAAAGCAACTCACGCCCGCGTGTCGGTAAGGTAGGAACTAGGGAAGGTATGTTTTATATGGTCCTAGTAAATAAATCATTTAATAACTTCGTTGGCTTTTACTTTTTGTAGAAAAATTTTAGTGAAAGGGAACTACAATTTTCAATTAATTTAGCAACGTTGAAAAAAGTTTGTCTGGGTACTGTTTTTCTGGTTCTTCTGTATGTTTTTCTGCACACTTATGATATTCAAAATATGACAGGTTCGAATACAAGTTGCAAAATAATAAGATAATAAATAATTTAAATATAAAATAAACAATTTATTGAGAAAATTACAGAAGTTTAATTAATTAAAATTTTTTATTTAGATGACGAATTCTTGAAGAATACATCTATGTTCTATAAAATTTGGTGCCTAAACATATTAGCGAGTATTCACCGATTAAATTATTATTTTGCTTGGGTTTTTGTCGATGCAATTTGTAACAATGCTGGTTTTGGCTTTAATGGATTCGATGAAAATGGACAAATTCAATGGACTCTTGTGACCAATGTGAATGTATGGGAAATCGAGGTAATTAAAAAAAATCAATAAAAATCATACCATAAACTGGAGTTGAACGGCACATGTGGGGTAAAGTGGCACACTCTTAATTCTACGTTTCTGAATGCGCTATTTTTTCTTCTAGGTGAAAAATATAGAAGCTTGCAACTGACATGTATGAAACTTCAGTTGCATCATTTTCAAAGAATTCTGCTTTCCTCCTTGTTTAAAAAAAACTTCCCCTCTTTCTCGCTTTTTCGCTGAAATACGAACTAAATGAACAGAATCCAAGTAGAAAATCCAACTATTTTTGGTTAAAAAATCTAAAATTGTATATTTGTTTTTGAATTTATCTTGTTTGGTTAAAAATTTTACTCCTTGGTTAAAAATTTAGTTATTTTGTTGAAAATACAGCTATTTTGTTCAGAAGTAATATTTTTTGGTCAAAAATTCATATATCTGGTTGAAAGTTGAACTAATTTATTAAGAACTAATTTTGTTAGTTGAGGATTCACTCTTTGGTTGGGAATTTAACGATTCAATTTTTAGAAAATTAATCTTTTTGGATCACAGATCGTATATTAGATTGAGTGTTAAACTCTTTTGTTCAAAATTTATTTTTTATTTGATTGAGACTTAATTTTCTAACTTAAAATATAACTATTTCATTTTTGGTTGAAAATTAATACTTAAAATTGACCTTTTTTGTTGAAATTTTAACTTTTGAGTAGAAAATTGGCCTTTTTTGTTAGAAAATTAAATTAATTAAATTTTTTTTAAATTCATCTTTGTGTTTGAAAATATAACAAATTATTTGAAGGTGTGTCTAGTTTGTCAATAAGTCATATTTTTCGGTTGAAATGTCATCTATTTAATGTTTCGTTAAGAATTTATGTTATTTATTGAAAAATCAACTATTCGGTTTAAGTAAAAGATGTTACTTGTGTCGACCAGGGTAGTATAGTTAATAAAAAGTGTGGAAGTTTTTCTGACTACTGGGGGTCCCTCAAATTATATTAAGATGTTCACGTTTCGACTAAGCTTCGGTAGTCCTTTTTAAGGGGGATGGGGGGGGGGACGTTTAAAAATTATTTTTTTCTGAATGGAGAACCTTTTAAGAATATTGTGTGAAAATTCGAGATGAATCGGAGCAAAACTGACGACGATACAGCGGTTTAAGCAACCACACCTCATACACGACACAGCGCAAGTCAACACAAGTACAAGCGTGCTTATATCTGTACTGTCTCTTCAGTCAGTGTAGAGTGTATAATTTAGTGTAGCAGTAAACATTCTATCGAGCAGACGTACACCCGCGCTTTGATTTTCGCATCATTTTAGCTCCGTTTTCGTTGAGTTTTGTGTTAAATTATTGCTAAAATGCCTAAAAAAGTTACAAGATCTGATGGAAAATCATCTGGTTCGAGATTATGTCGATCTAGAAAAATTGTACCTCCACCAAAAAGGTAAAATCGAAGACGTTTCAACAAGTAGCGCCTCAGCTAAAAAAATAAAAGTGACCGTTGAAGACGAAGTTATGGAGGATCTTGAAAAACACTATAGGATAATAGATTTTTTATTATTCTTTTCAACAATTGCTACTTTAGTGAAGTGTGTAAGGTGTGATGGAAAAGTGAATTTTCATTCGACTAAGAAAGAAGACCTTGGATTCAACATCAAAGTATCGTGCGAAAGTTGTAAACAGATTACAAATGTTTCGTCTAGTGAAAGAATAAAATCTGGTGTTTACGAAGTTAATTATCGGTTTGTTTTCGTGATGAGGATATTAGGTCTTGGATTAGCTGGCTGTGAAAAGTTTTACTCACTGTATCAGGCTACGGAACCTGGAAGAAAAGAGGCTTCTCATCTTTATTCGGCGTCACCTCGTTGATCGGTTACTTCACAGGTAAAGTTCTTGACATTCTCGTCAAAAGTTCATACGGCCACGAATGTAAAAGTTGGGAAAGTAAATTAGACTCTGTCGAATACGAAGAGTGGCATGAAGCTCATGTAAATGCTGGAAAGTGTCCGGCGAATCATACTGGTGCAACTGGAAATATGGAGGTCGAAGCGATAAAAACCATGTTTCAACGCTCGGTAAGCAATGGTGTGCGATATCGCAACTATATCGGCGACGGTGACTCTAAAGCTTACTACGGGTTAGTGAATTCTAAACCTTACGGTGATGATTTTCCAATAGTGAAAAAGAATGTGTAGGACATGTTCAGAAAAGAATGGGCACTCGTCTGCGTGAAATAGTCAAAAAGACCGTTGTAGATATTGAAACTAAGACTGGCAAGAAGATCAAAAGAAAGAGTCTGTCTGGTAAAGGGAAGCTTACGGCTAAAGTAATTGATAAACTGACGGTATACTACGGTTTGGCTATTAGACGTCACTCTGATTCCGTGGAAAATATGAAGAATGCTATCTGGGCAACGTTCTTTCACTACAGTTCGACGGACAAGAATCCACAGCATGAAAAACGCCCGAGCGGCGCGGACTCGTGGTGCGAATGGCAAAAAGCTGCAGCTGTTAATGCATTGGATTCGTTCAAACACATGTACAGTGCTCTTCCCAAGGATGTTTTGGATGCTATCAAGCCTATCTACGAAGATCTGAGCAAAGATACCCTCCTGGAGCGATGTGTCGGAGGCTTCACGCAGAATGCAAACGAGAGTTTGAACCAACTTATTTGGAAAATCTCACCCAAGCACTTGAGTGGAACCTCTGTCATCGTTGAGATTGCAGCTTATGTGGCAGCCTGTGTTTTCAATGAAGGTTCTTTTGTTTTACTAACCTTCATGCAAAACATGGGAATCAGTAGTGGATCAAGCGCTCATGAATGGGCGCAATCAATTGACTCCATGCGTATAAGCCGAGCGGAGCAGGAAGCTGAAAAACGGACTAAAGAAGGCAGGATTCGTCGTAGACAGGAGCAAAAAGATGCTCTAGACATAGATGATAGCAACATTCTTTACGGACCTGGCATTAATGATTCAGTGTGAGGTAAGCCGATAAAACTCGCTTATGAACGTTTTATTCCAAATTTTTTAGTGTTCAAAACTTTAAAGCGTTTTCCCCACAACTCAGTGTTTTCAAAGTCGGTGTCCCTCATAACTTCAAAACTACTGCACCGATCCTTTTGAAATTTGGAACACTATTTCTGTACATAATTTACGAGGTAACGCTGGAGAGTTTTTTTTAAATTTGTTAATATTTTTTACCTTAAAATAACAAATAGGCCGATTTTTTTCGCAAAAACGCGTTTTTTACTTCAAAGTGTTCCCAAAAATCGAAAAATTGAAATTTCGAAAAATCCCCCCAGCGTTACCTGGGGAAAGCATTTATCTGACGAAAGAACTTTGGTTTTTTGATTTCAGATGATGCAGCACCGAGTTATGATGGACACCGCAATTCAACTTTTTCAGAGACTCTTCCGAATAAATTGCTGCCATTGCCGCATTTTTCAATATTCCTGCATGAAAATTTCACAAAATATTCTTCGAATGCTATATTTTAATGTACTATTGGTTTTAATAAATAGATTTTAATTTTGTCGTAAAAAAAAATTCGCAAAAATGTGCCTTTTTTGCACGAATTAACGTTACCCCCCCCCCTTAATACAAAAATGATAGTAAACATAACCTACAAAATTACAATATAATTGTTCGAGATTATTTGTATATTATAGTTCCTTTATTAGATGGACATTAAAGAAAATTAAAGTATATACAACTAAGTGTGTGAGAGTTAGCATACCTGTGTGTTTTGTGTATTATTGTTTAATTGTAAATAAGATATATTGAAAATAAGTTACGGTTAAAAGCTAAAAATTTAAAAAGTCAATTTGTTTAAAATAAAATGGCATAACTATTAAAAAATTATTATGCACGACCTCGCCAATGGGGTGGACACAGTACTTGTAATTTAAAATAATTACGCACATTTTTGGAACTCCGTTCGTTTTGTGTTCTGTCATATTTTGTTCTAAAAATGCACATATTTATATTAATTTACAAATACTGTTTACACCCCATTGACGAGGTCGTGAATGATAATTTTTTTATAGTTATGCCATTTTATTTTAAACAAATTGATTTTTTAACTTTTTAGTTTTGAACATTAGCTTATTTTCAATATATCTTATTTACAACTAAACAAACATTCCACAAAACCCACACCTATGCTAACTCTCGCACACTTAGTGTATACTTTAATTTTCTCCAATCTTAATCTATTTGACGAACTATATGATACAAATAATCTCGAACAGTTATTTTGTGATTTTGTAGGTTATGTCTACTACCATTTTTGTATTGAAAAGGACTACCGAAGCGTAGTCGAAACGTAAACATTTTATTATGAATTGAGGGACCTCTCAGTCATTTCAATAAAATTGTTGCCAGTAGTCAGAAAAACTTCCACACTTTTCATTTACTTGGTTTAAGGTTTAACCACGTTTTACAAAATTATTTTTTGTGTGAAGATTCATTATTTTTATTGGTATATCATCTTTTTGGGTTGTAAATTATCTAGGCTCTAATCGCTGTGTCAAGGGCTGAATGGCACCAGGGTTAACTTATCCTTGAACACCGCTCAGGCGAGGCGGACACGTCGAAATCACAAAGGAGGTTAGGACATCAGGTCGAATTCCATAGTATGTAGACGCGTCCTCCGCAAGTGGGTCTTCACAGGGGATTTTATCAAATTCCCTAGCTTCTTGTGGGACCAAAATGGGCGACAAAACAAATTTAAGAAAATGAGGGTTCCGATCCGGGGCCCGATTCTAACCCCTCTCTGCCAAGGTTGGACCGCTCTTCAGGGGCCATCCTACCAGCTGTGCAGACTCTTAACATTGATGACAACAACCTTGTTGCCATGGTGGAAGAATAATTAACGGGGCTGTCCATAAGGAGAAAAAACAGTAGCGGTGCCCAAAGAAGCAAAGCCCACTTAGCCCTGCTTTTAAACAGCAGTTAAGGCACCTCATAATGGGCGATGGTTGCAGAAATATCACCCGCAACAACTCCTTAGGCTCGTTCTACAGGCAAGACGAGGAAGCACTTCAAAGATACTTACCCGAAGAGGGATGAGAAAGGACAGAAGGATCTGAAAACACAAGGTCGCACTTTCGCGCAGATGCCTAACGACTCCCTGGTGAGAGTTGTCGTTGCGTCATGTTATCCTGAGGCCTGTCTAACTCCCAAGGAGCTGAACAGGCTGAGAGAGAAAAACCCTAAAGAAGTTGAAGCGTTACCCCGCTAGGGACACACCCCCAGATTCAACAGCTGCTTTATCAGATCGGGGGTCATCGTAGTGGAGGCCGAAGATATCTAGTCGCGGGACTGACTAGTGGAGAAAACTCCAGCGTTTGGGTTCGAGAAGAGACTAAACCTGAAGATCAAGGGTAAGGATTGTCTCCTGAGGAATCACCGAGCGATCGTACTGATTCCCGGCAACCCCATGGATCCTTCGACTTTTCTGCGGGGCCTGAGCTTCCAGAACAGCACTTTACCAACCGATCCTACAAAGGTATATTCCAACAGATAAGGAGTCAGACAGAAGGGCATGAGCTAGGTTCTAGCTCTGAGTCTTCCCGAAATTTCAATCAGGGCCCTTGCGAATCTGGATTACCGACCGTATCTATGGTGAGTGAGGTTAAATTTTGCTCTTTAGGGGGACCACAAGCGTTTGGAGACGCCCCGAATTAGCCTATCAGTGGCTGATACAAGAATGACCATCGTGCAGAACCAGGCGTATATCAGTGTAGCATACAGGGGTTGCACTGCAATGCGAACAGGATTCCTCTGCTGCTAGGTTGTGACGCAAACTTTCACATTGTAGGGTGAGGGAGCAGCAAACATCAACGGCAGAGCAAGAGATTTAATTAAATATCTACCGGGTACTAGGCTTGCGATTCTCAATCGTCGTGATACTTCCACATTCCACATAAATAACAGGAGTGAATCTCTCGATTTGGCTCTATGGACGGATAAACTAAGGAGCAGGATAGTGAACTGGATTCTCTGATAAAAAGTATAAGTCTAGGAAAGGAGCAGACTGGTGGAAAGCCCATCTGGAGAAACTCAGTAGATAGACTAGAGTGTTGGACAACAGGACAAACAACACGAGATTGCCTTCAGATTGGGACATGTATAAAGCCACAAAAAACATTTTAAAAAACATAAAAATGTACAAAACGGAAGATGGGAGGGGCAGGGGCTTCTGCGAGGAATTAAAATAAATTCCCAACATAACGACGTTCCACAAGATATTGGTAAAAAATCTGGAAGCTCACCTCCGATGGAGTACCAGACTAACTAATAAGCCGGAACGAAAGGCCTAATCTGGGGAATAGCACCGTGGGGATCTCCCCCCTCCCGGGGGGGGGGTCTCCTTCCATACCACTGTGTTGCATACCCAGGGTACACGGATAAATTTGTAATCCTAGCCAGGTAAGGGGGGGGGGGGGGCAACTGAAAACGTTGATGAGTCTTACAAGGTCGGCGCTGCGCAACATAGAGTTCTAGTGCAACAGTTCGTGGTCAAAAATGATTGCATGGCTTCACTTCGCTGTCCATAAACGACTGTAGAATATATGCTCTGTGACGAGCCCCTAAGCATTGCGATAACGACCCGTACGGTTCACGTGATGGGCCGTCTGGCAACAGCAAATAAATGGACTTGAGAGACTAAATACACTCGACTGCCAAGTGAAACTTTCACTGTCTGTCAATTGTGTCAATTATAATACGTCAATTCTAAGAATGTGGCAAGACAAAACAACAAAACGCTTTAACTTTACCAAAATTTCGGCCTTTGCATTCCAAGTAGGGCTAAGAAAGCAAATTGTGATCCGCTCCTCCAAGGGGAAATCTGGTATTAAACTGGCATTAAATAAGTAATGGGGAGGCCAGAACAGGAATTCATGATAGCACGGGATCCGGCTTGGGCGGCATGCCACTGTCTTTCAGGCGGAGGTCTTGGCCGCCCTTCGCTGCACTAATATACGAGGGTGGATTGATAAGTTTCCGGCCTGACCAAGAAAAACAACGTTTTTAAGAATTTTTTTTTTTATTTCTCAACATAATCTCCTCCAAGGCTG
>NC_046661.1:78181754-78194326 GCF_010883055.1 Belonocnema kinseyi | reverse complement strand
AAGCTATCTAAGGATGGTACTATAGAACGCCACCTCAAGGTAGGCCTAGTGGCGCCATCTCTTGGTCAGGCCGGAAACTTATCAATCCACCCTCGTATTAGCAGAACTAAACGCTGCTGGTAGGCAGATTACAATCTACTCTTACAGCCAAGCGACGTGCACTGCAATTAGAAAACCAGACATAACAACAGTGCTGGTTTGGGAATAGAAAACATGCAAGAAACTAACTTGCAGTAAACAACAACGTGACCCTTATATGGGTCACATACGTATCAAGGGAAAGGAAAAAATTGGACCAGCTGGCAAAAAGCGGCGCAGCAAGTAATCACATAAGACCAGAACCGGTGCAGATTGCAAACGTACGGGGCAATGCATCCACATGAAAAACACCGGGAATACAAGACACAAACTCAGGATTACCGACAGACGAAATCCATCTTGGGCTATATGCATGACCCAACTAGATCATGGGCTATACGTAAAGGTTAAGCACAGCCTCGAAGTGCCTAGCATTAGCTGGGCTCAAGCAAAAAAACCCTGAGGCCCATTTTATGAAACCTGAGGAATTTATTATGCGAACAGTGGCTAACATCCCGAGCTTTGCCAAGAGGTCTGGAATTAAAATACCGAGAGCGATAAGTTAAGGGCGTGCCACAATAGGTATATAGCTTGAGAACCATGGGTGCACTTTTTCGCGGCTCCACGCCGGTCTATAACCTTAACCTAACCTTCATGGTGCAAAGTACCTTTTTGGATGAAAATTGACCTATTTAGTGAAACCTTTACCTTTTTGTTTTTTCATTAATTATTTTAACTGAAAATTTGACAATTATATTTTTGGTTCTCGAAATAACTTTTTTATTTGAAAATTGATCTTTTTTGGATTAAGCGAGAGAAGAAGCGCGCAAGAACGCATTATTCGTTCTGTCGATCAGTTGCCGCAAAGTTATTTTGTAATAATATTCGCCAGAATTTTCTGTAAATTTTGATGCAGGAAGTATGCCTTATGCAGCTGGAATAATTGATTCTGTAAAAGTTGAAAAAAAAATTTTCTTGACTTTTTCAAAGTTTAAAACTTAAAACGCACAGATACTTTTCAAATTTTGTACACACTTTTTCATATACCCCCCCCCCCCAACTCGTTTTTTTTTATATTGAAGAGATTTTACAGCTACAAATGCCGAAATTTTGTGTAAAAAGTAGGTATTTTTGCTTTAAATGACCACCAAAAATTAAAACAAATTTTAAATGACGCAAGGGCAAGGAACACTTATGTTTTGACAAAATTTAGTTGCTTTCTGATTTCCAATAATTCTACGATGAGCAATAGTTGGCACCGCAAATCATCTTTTTGAAAAGGCGTCCTCGATAATGCTCCGTCACCGGCTTATTTAAAAATATTTTTCAATAAAAATGTAAGCAAATATTTTCTGAATGATGCTTTGTGGTATGTATAACAAGACAATAAAATTAATTATTTGATCAAAAGATCAACCATTTTGTTCAAAAGTCAGGTAACGTAGTGTATGGACGGCACCTAAGGGTGCGCAGCTTTACCTCAGGTTACGGTATTTTTATAATTTTTGTTGAATACTTTTTCACAGACGAAATTAAAACACAATTTTATTTCAGATAGCACCCAATATAAACGCATACATTAAAAATTGGAATAAAGTGACAATCAGATGGTTAAAACTAGTAGTTTATGAACGAGTACCACGTTTTAAAATTATGATTACCTTCCTAACTTCCACAATTTGGCATGGATTTTATGCAGGATATTATCTTTCGATGATGCATGGAATACTTTATTATTATGCTGCACGTTCTGTGAGTAAATTTAAAAAATATAAATGCAATTTTGTTTAAATTATTATTTACAGCTATGAAACCGGTTCAGTAGTTTAATTTTAGGTAGAAAAAGAATTTTTTCTCGGAAAACGGTGATTAAAGGGGGATTTCATTTATTGATAAAGAATTTCTATATCATTTGGGTATGTCGCGTAATAATAAACATTGAACATTTTTCTTACTAATTTTTGTATTTAAGGCTGTTGGCGTGATGTGTAGGAAAATGGCGAAATTTGTGAAGGACTAAAATCTTACCAATAACCTAAGATAATTCAGTTTTGATGTTTTAAAAATGCACTTTGACAATTTTCTATTGCCTGGAAGGGGTTTCGAGATGACGGGACATGAAGTAGGTCTCTGGTTTATCAAAAAATACGGTAACTGCTAAAAAGTGAGAGTGAAATAATTTAGTAACGACGTGGAGCAGCGCTTCCAATTCGGCTCCTTAACCGCATTGCGCATGCGTCTCAGTAGTAGCAGCCTTAAATGATATAATAATTATAAAGTGCAACAAAAAATATGATTAGTTATTTAAAATTTACATAAATGGAAAAACGTATTCCTTCCATTGAATTTAAAAAAATAATTCATTTGTAAAAACTAAAATTAAATAATTAATTTACCTATCAAACTAAAAGACTGTTCTGTAATCTGAAAATTAATGAAATTAAATCTATAATCATGATTTATTAAAAAAAAAGCTATTTAGACATTTAATCTCTTTTTTTAACGCGCTATTTACATCCAATGAGACTGCCGATGCAACGCATGCGCAATACAGTTCGGAACCCAAATTGGGAGCACTGACGTGAAGTGTGAAAGCAGCCAACTGACAGATGATAGCGCTGATAGTTCAAACGTACTAGATCGTACTGCGAAAATGCCACTTATAGTGGAAAATGCACTGTCGGTCAAAGTTGCATCCGTCTTGGCGGGAATTTTAAATTTGAATAAAAAATGCAATTTTAACTTTTCTTTTTTTCCCTAATATTCCATCTTTTTGGCTTAAAAATTCAACAATCTGATTGAAATTTTCTTTTTTTTTCTTGCCTGAAAAATCTCTGATTTGAAATTTAACTTTTTGGATGAAAATTCGTCATTTTGGTTAGACAATCCATTTCTTTGGTATAAATTTATTTTTTTGTTGTTAAAATTGCAAGTGATCAGTTGAAAATTAATCTGTTTTGGTTGAAGATTTAACTTTTTTTCAATTCAACTTTTTTGGATTAATTTAACTGTTTTATATTTAAAACAAAATTTTTTAATACATATTTTATTAAATGATTAAAAAGTTAATTATTTTATTAAAAATTCGATCATTTTTTCTTTTAAGTCATCCTTTTTGTCATCAACTATTTTGTTAAAAATTCGTATTTTTTAGCTGAAATCAGCTGTTATTTATTTGAATTCTCAACTATTATATTTTTAGTTGTGTATATATCTTTCATGGTTGTAAATTTATCTACCTGCTCAAAAGTTGAAGTACTTTGTTAGGAACTAATTTTTTTAGTTGAAAATTCATCTTTCCGGTTGAAAATTCGTACTTATTTGTAAAAAAAATTATATTCTTTGCTGCGAACTTATCTTTTTGGTCGAAAAAGCAACTATTTCGTTAAAGATAGTCTATTTTAGAATCATTCAACATTTTTATTAAAAATTATAATATTTTTGGTTAAAATATAAAGTATTACATTTTTCTTAAGAATTCGTCATTTTTTGTTAAAAATTGTATTAATTGGTGGAAAATTTAATTATTTTACTAAAAATAAAAATGTTTGTAGAAAATTATTCATTTTGTCGTGAAAGTTCAACAACTTGGTAGAAAATTCATATATATATATATATATATATATATAATTTTTGTTTAAAATTAAAGTTTTGTATAAATTTTGTATTTTTGTCCTGAAAATTAAAACATTTCATTGAAATATTGTTCTTTCCTGATTGAATAATTGTATTGGTAGAAACAAAACTATTTTGTTAAAAACACCTTCTTCAAGTTCAAATTTAAGTTCAAATTCAACTATTTCGATAAAATTAAAAATATTTGATTGAACATGATCTTTTTTGCTGAAAATTAAAATTTTATGCAAAATTCGTCTTTTTGGCTTCAAAATTAAACAATTTGTTATAAAAGACAACTATTTGGTTGAAAATTGAAATATATGATAGAACATTTCAATATTTTGTTGAAAATTTAACAAAATTGTTAAAAAGTCAACCTTTTGTGATTTAAAATTCAAATTTATTGTTAAAAATTCGCCTGTATCCATTTTGTTAAAAAATCGTCTTTTTCGATCATTTTAATTATTTTTAATTTTAAAATTATAATATTTTTTGTTGAATCTCAACTGGTTTGTAAAAAAATAAACTACTAAATTTTTTGAAAAGAATTAATCTTTTTCGGTTATAAATTTAACTACTTGATTAAATGTTGAAATACCTTGTTAAAAATTAATTTTTTTGCTTAAAGGTTCATCATTTTAGTTGAAAATATGTACAATAATTTGGTTGAAAAATCAAATAGTTTGTTGAAGAATCGCCTGTTTTAGATTAATTCAACTATTTTTGTTATTTAGCACTATAATTATTTTTGGTTCAAACATAAACTATTAAATTTTTCGTTTTTTCATCGTTAAAAATTCGTACTTTTTAGTAGGAAACTAACATTTTTGGTTGAAAGTTAAGATATTTTATTAAAAGTGAATGTATTTGGTTTAAAATGCAATGTTTTTTGTGGAATATTACGAATTTGATGCGTTTTAATCGGGATTAACTATTAGTATAACTACATTTATTTTATTTAAAGGATTTATTTCTCTTCCCCCATTTCCGTAAAAAATATCCTTATTTTCCCTATTTTTAGAGCAGAATTGAATTATCTTCCGAGAATCATAAAAAAGAATCTTTTTCAAAGCGTCTTGTTTTCTAACATCTTGAAACTCTTTTTATAATTCTTAAAAAATCAATTCCCTGTATTTAATAAAGAAATCAATTTTTAAAAAGTTGTGAAAGGGATCAAAGGTCAGGGGTAAAGTCTGAAGTCAAAGACGAGATATCATATGTCACGGTCAAAAGGGTAAAGGTTATAGGCCAAGGGTCAGGGGTTATAGGTAAAATGTTAAATGTGAAGTGTCAAGGGTGGTAGATCAAGTCATAGCTCACGGGTAGTCGGGTGTTAAAGGTCAAAGGTTAAATGGGGGTAACAGGTCAAGGATAAGAGGTTTTAAGTCAATGGCCATAAACCATGAGGCCCAAGTGTAGTGTTCAAAGGTTAGTGGTCTAATGTTAAACGTGAAATTTCAAGAGTCAGGCTTCAAAGTCAAGTGATAAAAAATTTGAGGTCATTGTTAACAGGTGAGAGTTCATAGGTCAAAGCTTACAGGATGTAGACCACAGGATCAATTTCAGAGGTCAAAGTTCAGGGGTCAAAGTCAGGTGAGAGGTGAGAGGTCATTGTCAAATAATTTCGCTTTTTTTTTAGATTCGTCGACACGTTAGGCCTTATTTTCTTGGGTCAAAAGTATTGAAATGTTTGTACGACCTATTAACGATGGTAGTAACGAGAATTGCAATGTCTTACTTTACTGTGAGTTTTATTGTTTTTGAATTCCAAACAGCGTGGAAAATCTACAGGTATTTTTTTATTTATTTCTAAACTTCACGGTAAGGTTAATTTAGGAACAAATTATTAAATAATATATATTTTATCATTCTAGGGACGTGTATTTTTTCCATTTAATTTTTCCAGTGATCGGTGTTCTTCTGGTACCTATTCTTCTGCCCGCGAATGAAACAATAACGATAAGTGAGGTCAAGAATGTCGATAGTGAAAGGAATAACAATAAAGTAGATTCATAATCGAAAACGTATGTCTTTTTAGCATCGATAATATAAAATAAAAATATATTTATTGAATTTTAAGTGGTAAAATTTTATTAGAAGATCATACCATTTTATAAGTTGCATTTCAAAATAGAAAAAACAATAAAATAAAATAATTTTAAACAATTTTGGTGGAAAAATATTAGCTAAAAACTCGATTATATATTTATTGTTTTCTTATTTTTTTGTCAGAAAAATTTTTTTGTCGAAAAATTCAAACGACAAGAATTTGAAATAAAAGGTAATAAAATTATAAAATTTTGGGTTGAGGATTCAACTATTTATCTATTTTGTTTAAGATTTAACTAGGTAGTGATAAAATGGGTTTTTTCGTTTAATTAGGCTGGTTGAAAATTCACCTGCAGCTAGAAAATTTATCTTTTACGTTGAAAAATGCATCTTACTCAGTTGAAAATTCATTTATCTTCTTTTTGGCTTAAAAATTGAATTGTGTGGTCAAAAGTACAACTATTTTGTAAAAAATTCATCTCTTTGGGTTGAGAATTCTTGTCTTTTAGTGGAAAATCTTTTTTGATCGAAAATTCAACTATTTTCTTAAAACTGCAATATATTTCGACTTGAATTCTTAGAAATTTAAAGTGTTTCTTATTGAATTCAATATGGTATTTTCATTAATTTTATTACTTTTTTGTCTTTAGCCCCCCCCCCCTTTTAAAACAAAAGTACGGTCGCCAATGGGGAGGTAAAAATATCCCAAAATTATCAGGGAACTATTCGGGGCCAGAATAGCCTGTCTTGACCGCAAATATGGTGCTGCCAAGGCGGTCAATTATGGCCCTGTGTAGCAGGGATCCGGGTAGAAATTATAACTTGGTTCTTAAGAGGCCCTGTCTAGATTTCCTAATTTCTATCGAGGTCCTAAAGTGGCAATCTATCGAGGGCGCAACGAAAGCATCACGCTCAGCTAGCGAGGTCATCAGTAGGCAACCCAAGAAGGGCCTATTAATAGGGTCTTTATAGAATCTAGATAGTCCCTTACACGCTATTATTCAAAAGCATATGCTATTGTTTCTTATTTTGTTGACTGAAATAAAATATTAATAAATTATTAAAAAATTGATCATGCTTCAAATTCTGTAGTGTGATGCTAAGGTTGCAGTAGTATTAATGTTTAACCAGCACATGGCCATAAACCATTACCAGAAATTTTTGATTCAAAGAAGGAAAATATTAATCCAATTGTAAAATACATTTTCTTTGCAAAAGTTTAATCTAAAGATTTTAAACCTTCTGTAGCCTCTGACAAACACTCCTCCGTTTTGTCGTATTTTTATTGACATTCGATTATTAACTATACTCCGCACGTTATTCTAAAACTAAACTAATTGTTAAATTTGACTAGAGAAGACTTATTACTAATATAATAATTAAAGACAAACGCAGTTTATTAAAATATCCGCAAAGCGCCGAGATTCGAACGCACGCACCGCAGGCGTATAAGTCGAACGCCTAATCCCCATAGCTACGATACCACGCTGAGTGCGGTTTCATAAATTCTTGACGGTATTCATTCGATACTTTAGAAATGAGGAAAAAAGGTTTCTGAAGCTCGTTTTGTTCGATCTTTAAGAAAAATTCTTTCAAATTTTTAAGGCACCAAATGTTTATAATTTTTTCAGAAAAAAATGAAATTTTTCAAAGTTTGCATCTTGGTAATTTTTTTAATTTGTTCTTTTTTAAATTTAATTATAATTAAGCATATTACCCGTTTTACCTGTCGAGGACTTTACAAGGTCCCCTCGAGAAAATAATTAATTGATAGAAATTATTTTATAAATTTATCTTTACGTATAAAGCTTTTCACCTAGTTTAATTAACAAATATAGTGCTAAAAAGTGAGTATATAAATGATGTAAGACAAGTAGCACACGACAATAACCTATCGAGGGCCAGCAAAGGGAAAGCCTAGATTTTTCCAGCTAGGAAATCTGGCTGCGGCCTCGTGAGAGCCAATATTTAGTTTAGGCATAAAGAGGCAATTTCTGCCCGGGGAAACATTTTTATATCGTTTAATGCTAGTCTGGATAACCTAATTTAGCGCTAGTTGGGTGGTCTTGACAAAGTCTATTTTAGATGGTTGACGTTAAAAATTATCTCAAGGACGTCTAGATACTGAGAAATTTGTTGTAATGTAAATTTTTCATTTTTTGTACTTTTAAACGCCCTGATTTTTTTAGAGATTTGCACAAAAATATTTGGGCTCAACATTTAGACAAATGTTTGATCTGCATAGGTTAAACCAGCACCCGATTAGAGGTCGAAAGGACTCAATAGATTTTGAGACAAAAATCCATTTTTTATAGTTTATTTTTCATTTTTTTAAACACTCCTAAACACCCTGGCTCGTTTAACAAATTTACAAAAAATATTTAATTGAAACACAGAAAATGTTTTGCTGTGTCGAATCAGCCAGCACCCGACTAGGGTTCCAAATGACTTACTATACGATCAGGAAAAAATTATTTTTGTTTTAATGTACATTTTTCATTTTTGGTACTTTTAAACTGCATGGATATTTTTGGAAATGTACAAATAAATACTTTAGTTAGACACTTAGAAAAATGTTTGGTCATGATGGGCTAGCCAGCGCCCGATTAGGATCAGAAAAGATGAACTAGATTAAGAAAAAAATGATTTTTTTAAAATTTCATTTTGCGCTTTTGGTACTTTTAAATACTTTGGCTATTTTTGAAACTGTGCAAACAAATATTTTAGTTAGACACTTAGGAGAATGTTGGGTCATGACGGGCTAGTCAGCACCCGATTAGGGCCAAAAAAGACCGCCTAGACAATGCCTAACTGGACGCAAGTCAGGGCTGAGAATGAAGTTTCTACACGGGATAAGGGGGGTAAAGGTCAAAACCTCAATAAAACTGGTGCGCGCCGGCAAGAATGACCGCAAATCTACATCCCTTCCGCCCGACGTCCGTAAGGGTCACTATGTGACGGGTGGCACAATTTGCACATTTTTTCGCACAAACGTATTTGCGACCTAATAGATTATCACGGGCATAATCGGGTAAAGAGAAGCACCCGAACTGTCTGCGCGCTCTGGAAGCCCTATAATGTGGGTAGTCCCGCCCAGTTGCGAACTATGGTCCTTAGGATCACTCTCGTCGTCCAGTCGCTTAGCCACGCTCTCCGTAACGAGTCATCGTGCCTCTAGCTGACACACGCACTAAATGGTAATTAAAAAAAAATTGGTGAAGTGCCAACTTTGTGTCACATTGTTGCTCTTGTGAATTTTTTGAAGTATTGTGGAATGCCAAGAAAAGTGCTCTGGATACAATGGATAATTATTATTATTTAGCTAAAGCGGAATTCATAATAGTAAAAAAGTGATTAAACAAGAAGAATTTATTTCAAAACCTCTAAATAATGTTTTACTTCTCTAATTATTTTATTATTTAACTATTCATGAAAAATCTAAAATTACAAAACAGTTTATTAAAGAATATATTTTAGTTTAACAATAGGAAAAGAATTATTTAATTAAACTAGACCAAAGAATAGTACCATTGCGCAGGATCAAATGTGTAGATTCGTTTCATATTTGGGGAAGACTTTAATGCGTATCTCGGACGTAGGTTCACGTTTGTCGTTATTGCGATATAGTTTGTAAAAGTAAAATTATATTGAAATCAAAAAAATATGAAAATGGACTTTGACAAAACTAGAATTTTATTATTTAAGGAATTTAATTAAATAATTTAATTATTTAGGTTTATCATTGACCCATTTTCCCAATTACAATCTAATTAATGAATCAACTAATTGAATTATTGAATATAAATTCTCACAAGAAAGGGACAAAAATTGATTCTCATTCAAGAATAAATTGATTTTAATAGCGTAAATTTCTGAAAAATAAAAGTTATTCTGAAATTTTACGGAGAGGGACAGATGTGTTTTCTTAGATTAGTACTTTTATAAACGGAAGGTTCATGGCGATTTATTGGCCCAAGTGATAAGACCCACTTTTAAGCCAATTTAGAAAAAACGGTTAGAAAGGTTCAAAGACAGTCTTAGCTCAACATCTTTGGCTCAACCGCTAACGTACTGCATTTATAACCAGATTGTTGCGAGTTCGAGTCTCGCTGTTTTTAATTTTTTCGGTTTCCAAAAATGACTAGATTATTATCATTTGAATAATTAAAGAACAATTTAAACTTTGGATGATTAAAAGACTTGCTAGGAACGAAATTAACAAGGACTGGACTGAAAATTGCAGAACGTGTCGGCTTATTTAAAATTTGGCTACGCCATCATGATCGTGGCACTTTTGCTGATGTTTTGGGCCTCGAGTATCAGAATGCACGAACTTCCGGTCCAGTATCCACCATGTTTTTTCAACCCCTTGTGCACATGCTCGAAGGCAGTTCCGGATCTAGGAATTGTGTCGTGCTATAATGTGCCGATGCGACGAATTCCTCACCCCATTAATTCCTCAAAGGTCTTCATGCTGCAGCTAGAGAACAACGGGCTTCGCTCTCTTCAACCGCAATTCCTTCTTAACACGGGTGAGAAACCTTTCTTATAACTAATAACTAGTGACCGGAATTTTTTTAGGCCATGTGCCAATTAGCCGATTCCTACATTACCGTCATTTACTTTACACGAAATGAGATATCGAGTTAAAATTTTTTGACACTAAATAATCGAATTACAGCCCCTTGTCTTTTGAAAATCCCCCCTCCAGAAATTAGTGATAAATTGGTGAAACCCCCTTTTTAATTACCCATAGTGAGTCATTGGTGATAATATTTTCACTTCAATTCTCCCTCTACAATTAGTCCCTCGCCTTCCCAAAACAATTAGTGACAATTTAGGCATGGCCCCTCCCATTTTTAAAATACCCCCTTCCAATAGATTAGTGATTAATTTATCATATTCTGACCATATTTTCATTAACCCTCAATCAGTTATTAATGATAATTTTATCATTCTACCTCATGTGCAATTACCTCAACCCCTTCCCAATATATGATACAATTGCCACGGCCTCTCTCCTTTTCAAAGTGATCTCTTCTAATGAATTGGTGATTAGTTTGTCACACTCCATTTTCATTTTTAATTAATCGTAATCAGTAATTGGTGATAATTTTTTTATCTCTTTCCCTTTTCAAAGTGCCCCTCCTCCCACTTCTAAAAGATTGCAGGTAAGTTTTGTACATTTTTTTCTCTTTCAAATTGCTCTGGGAGCCCGCTTTATCGGGCGTTTGGGGGGTACCCTCAGTGGCCTTCACGGTAAATCGGAGTTCTCCGAACCGCTCTCCTTTTTTCTTGTGGCTTCTTATTGTGCCGAATTGTAACCTGCGCAACTGTATCGACCATTCAAGCTTATCTCTCTCGCTTACTAGGTGCACCCAGTGGGCACAAAATTTGCGACGCCTTAACGACATCTTTACGACAACTTTACGACATCATATGTCCATGTCGTTACAATGTCTTCACGATATCGTAAAGACATCGTCAGATCATATGACATATTTACGATATCGCAAAGATGACTTAACGATATGGACATAGTATGTCGTAAATCTGTCGTAAAGATGTCGTAACGATGTCGTAAATACGTCGCCAAATTTTGTGCCCACTGGGCACCTTATCGGGTATATCAAGTTCTGGTAAATCGGGGTCCAGTGTGCTCCCAATGAGGGATGAGTAATAGTTTTTGTTTCACGCCTTTTCCTTTTTCAACTACCTCTAATAAGTCATTGGTGAAAATATTGTAACTGCAACTTTCCCTTCACAATTACTCCCACCCCCTCCCAAAACAATTTGTGACATTTTTAGAATGGCCTGTCCTCTTTTAAAATTGCCCCCTTTTCAAATTACCCCTTTTTAATGAATTCGTGATTAATTTATGACGCACCTTCACTCTTGGCAATTACTTCTAATCAGTAAATAGTAATAACTTGATCACTATACCTGTCCGTGTCGAATTACCTTCACTCCTCTACTGAAAATTCCTATATAGGTTCCTATATAGGAACTTACGTAGGATCCTACATAGAAACCTATATGTATCACCTATAGGTGCCACCTATAGGAAATGACATAGGATCCTGTATATGTTTCTGTATAAGACCATATCCGGATGCGCAGTAGTATTCTATAGCACCTACGGCTGCGCAGAAGTTTTCTGGTCATCCAGGAGCACCTAAAGTCATACGTACCATTAGGTACCATGAGGTACCATTAAGGATATATCATTAGTTAGGTACCATCAGTTACCTTATTGGGGAGTGTCCTATACAGGCACCTATATAGGATCCTATGTCATTTTCTATAGGTTGCACCTATAGGTGAAACATATAGGATCCTATATAAGATCCTATGTAGGTTCCTATATAGGAATTTTCAGTAGGGGATCCTTCCCAATTTATGATACGATTGCCAGAGCCCCTCCACTTTTTACCGTACTTTCTTTCAGGGTATTTGTGAATAATTTGTCACGCTCCATCCTCCTTTCCAATTACCTCGCAATCCTGACACAAACAATGTTAGTTACAGTTTTGCCACGGCTTCAGCCCTTTCCAAATTATACAATGAAAATGTATCAATAATTGGAAATTATGCAATCGATTTTGTATATATTTATTTTCTTACCCAAACAATATTAGTTACAGTTTTGCCAAGGCTTCTCTCCTTTCCAAATTATACAATAAAAATGTATCAATGATTGGAAATTACGCGATCAATTTTGTAATTATTTATTTTATATGATTTTTGACCATTTTCTTACACTCCCTCTCCCTTTTCAGGTACCGCAAAAGGATTATTATTAATTTTGTCGTACCAATTCAACTTTA
>NC_046661.1:78168177-78181744 GCF_010883055.1 Belonocnema kinseyi | reverse complement strand
CCCCGTTCAGATTTTCGTGATAAATTGGTGAAAACCCCTCCCCCCTTTTCCCATTATTCTCAGTCAGTCGATAATAATTTTGCAACAGTACCCTTAACTTTCCATTTCCCCCGAACACCTTCTTAAAGCTAGTGGTGATATTTTTCCCACGGCCTCTTCCCCTTTCAAAGTACCCCCTTCCAATGGATTCGAGAGTAATATGTCACTCTCCCTCCCCCTTTTAAATTAAGTCTAATCACTCATTGGTGGTAAACTTTTAACCCCCGATTATTTTCAAAGTGACCCTCTCCAAAAGTGCTTTTAGGGGTTGTGGGATCCAAACATTCTACGTAACATTTAAAAAACGTAATGATTTAAAAAAAGCAACAAATAATATTAGAGCTTAGCGAGGAATAAACAAATTATTTAAAAAATTGTTTTTACTTATGCATAAAATTTGAAGCATCCTAACAGGATAACCCGTAATTTAAAAAATATATAGGTATCACTATTTACCACCACACACAGGTTGAAAGTTGTTGAAGTTTGAAAAATAAAAAAAAATGGTGGATTCTAAAATTCCTGCGAATTTTTTATGCTTACCGTTTTCGATATAAATATAATAACATACAATCATATTAAAAAAATAAATTAACTTATTTTTTAGCCTACTTTAAAATAGCAAAAAAACCCATTAAAAATACAAAATAAATGGAATACTTGAGTTGATATTTGAAAAAATTCGAACTAGATGCACTTAAAATAATCTCAAAAAACATGGACGGTACCAAGATATATTTAATATTTAAAAACATTTATACTTATATGCATCTGTTATTTAAAATTTGATGTCAGGTACACCTGTTCATTTATTTATAAAACTAGAATTTTTAAGACACTTGAAAAAAATTCTTCCATACAATTTTTCAAAAATCATCAAGTTCGAATAAGTGAGATTTTGCTGCAGGGAAGACTGGTACAAACTGGATACCAATACTTGAATACATGCTGGATAATGCGAATTTTCATTTAAAAAAATATTAAAGTCCATTTTTCTAATTATTAATATGAAATAATACGTATTATCCAGTATGTACTATCCAATGCGAACTGTTTTTATAAAATTAGGCACTGGACCTTAATTACCGAATCTCGTGTGGGCTGGACGTAGATTCTAGAGGATAAATAAACTAATTAGCAAATTGATCATCATCTCGACAATGAGGAATTATGCTAATGGTAATTAGATAATTGAAAAACTACGTGCGTCAATTAATTTATTGACATTCTAAATATGAAGTAGTTTTTATTTATATCCAACCGATTTTTTTTCATTTCTATCTTAATAAATCTAATTTATCAATTTAATTTAATTTTTGAAAATTTCTTAATCTCATGCATGATTTCAGCTCTTTTTGATTCCTGAAAAGCGGGTCTAAAGTAGTACTTTTAAACATATATTTAAAAATGTTCGGAATTGTTAAAAATTATATTAAAATTAACATAAAATTACAAAAATTCCTATCAAATATATAGGAATTTGCCATGTCTGTGTTTAAAAAAAACGTTTAAAATTCAGATAATCGTTGTAAAATCAATCATAAGTTTCCAACAAAATTACATTCTTTATAATATGAACGTGTTTGAAAATTCCCAACAGAAAATTTCAGAGCAATAAAATATCTCAACTAGATAATTCCCGAATTTAAACAAATAATTTTTATTTGTCTATTTGATTTTTGTATTATCATTAATTGTTTAAATTTGGGAATTTTCCAATTCGGAAATTTCAGAGTCTCGCATAACAAAATTTCTAAATTTCAAGAGTAAAATGTTTTTTAATTTAAACATTTTTAGAATTAAAATATTTTTTAATTTTTAAAAAGTTTGTTAATTCATAAACTGACCAAAAATTTTGTAAATGTCCGTATTATCAAAAATTTCCTAAATTGATATAAAAATAAATTTCGTAAAATTGGTTTATAATTTCATGAGCAGGAATCATGCCTATATTATAGAAAAGTCTAAGACCATGTATCTTTATTAAAAATATCGTAAATTTTAAAAAATTTAAATTTTATTAATTTTTTTTATTATTCAAAATTTAAAAAATTTTCAATAATTTGTAAACTTACCAAAAATTACCCTTTTTCCAATTCATCGATTTTTTCGGCAAAAAATTTAAAATCATGCATTTCTTATAGAAAATATAATTTAAGATTCCAAAAAATTTTAGAATTTTACAATTTTTTAAATTTAAAACATTGTTAGATTTTTAAAGGTTATGAATAAACTTCCACAGATTTTCATTATTATCAAAAATTTCTTAAATTCATACTAAAATTAAATTTTTTTCTAAATTTCCTTCGTATGACCATAAATCATGCCTGCGTAATAGAAAACGTATAAAATCATTCATTTAATATGAAAAATATAGTAAATTTGCAACATTCGGAATATTTTTTAAATTACAAAGAGTGTAAAATTATGCATTTTTTATTAAAAAATTATAAATTTTCAAAAAATTGATTCTAAAATAACAAAAATTGTTATTTTCAAATATTCTTTCAATTTAAAAAAAAATTGTTTAAATTTAAAAATTTCACAACATTTTTTAAATTACACAATACATATAAAGTTTGAAAAATTTCTCTAAGTGGGCAAAAATCATACCTATGTAATAAAAAACGTCTGAAATCATAAATTTTTTATAAAAAAAATCGAAAATTTAAAAGAAATTTATAATTTTTTTAATTTCAAAAAATGTTAAGAATTTCAAAAAAATGTAATTGTCGTAATTTGTAAACTTACTATAAATTTCAATATTTATTAGAAATTTCCTAAATTAATATTACAATAAAAATCCTCCATACCGGCAGAAATCATGCCTGCATTATAAAAGCGTATAAAAGCATGCATTTGTTATAAAAAATATTATAAGTTTTCAAGAAAATTTCTATTATTTAAACTAAAGAAATTTTAGTTTGTTTTTGAACATTTAAAAATTTGTTGTAATTTATAAACTTATCCTAAACGTTCAAAATTGTAAAAATTTACATATATGTCCAAAATTTAGTAAATTCATATTGAAATGAAAAATAAAGTTTAAAAAATTCTTCCATATGAGCAGAAAACAGAAATATTTAATAAAAAAGTCTGAAATAATGCTTTTGTTCTCAACAATATCGTAAATTTCAAACATTCTAAATATTTTTAAAATTCGAAAATTTTTCAAGTTTCCAAAAATTGTTTAAACTTAAAATATTTTATTTTGTTAATTCATAAACTTACAGCAAATTTACAACTTTTGAAAATTTCCATAATTATCAGAAATGTCCTGAATTAATTTTTAAGTAAAAATAAGCAGAAAGCATGTCTGTATTATCAAAAATATATTAACAATGAAACATATTTTATTCTTAAATTTAATTTCAATTTAATTTGATTATGGTTAAAAAATGATTTTCGAACAATTTTGGGCCACGCGGGTCATTTTCAGAAAATTATAACAATAAGGTTGTTTTGTAGGTCTCTACAAGCTGCAGATCAAGTATAATCCCATATCGGATATACCGGACGAGGCGTTTCTAGGGCTTGAAAGATCGTTGTGGGAGCTTGAGTTACCCTACAACCGTCTCGCTAGAGTCCCAAGCAAATCGTTCAGACATCTACAAAAGCTTCGGCTTCTCGATTTGACAGGTAATCTCTCAAATTTTTATTATCTTTTTTTTAAATTATAAACATGGAAAACAATCAATCAAACTAAATATAAAAGAAGAAAAATGTTTCCCAAAAAAATGAATAAGTTCCAGTGTTTAAGGTTTTATACGGTACAAATAATATGAAGTGCTAGGGATGTAAAAAAGTTTTTAAAAAAACGTAAAACAAAGATTTGATAAGGAAAAGGAATTTTTTAAAAATTTTAATTTATATTTTTCGTAAGTAATTACGTAGTTATTAATATTTTTGATGGTATTGTGTAATTACTATTTTTTGAAATATTTTAAATTTTATTGAATTTTTTAAATTTCTTGTTATCAAATTACCCTAAATTCTTTTCAATTTCCCCAGTTTTGTATTACTTTGAATTTCTTTACATTCTTTTAAATGGCCCTCAATTTCTCTATAAATCTTGAATCTTTTTTTTAATCTCTTATATCTTCATATTATTTTGAATTCCCTTGTAGTCTTTTGAGTTATTTTTAAATTCCTTTTAATTATTTTGAATTATTTTACATGTCACTGATTTTTTATTCATATTAAATTCCTTTATTCTTTAAAACTTTCTTATATCTTTTAAATTTCACTTAACTCTTTCAATTAAAAAAAAATTGAATTTCCTTCCATTACTTAGAAATATTGAATTATTTTTCATTTTATTTAAATTTTAAATTAATTTAAATCAAACATTTTTTAAGTCTTTTGATGTATTTTTTAATTCTTTTGAATTCCTTTGAATTTTTTAAAATTCATTATTCATTTGATTTCTTTGTATTCTTTTGAACTATTTTTAATTCCTATCTTTAAATTCTTTTAAATGCCACTAATTTTTTTCATTCATCTTAAATTCTTTGATTCTTCATAAGTTTTTGAAATCATTTTTAAATTACAATGAATTCTTTTAATTTAAAAAAAGATTGGAATTTCCTTAAATCATTTAAAAATATTTGAACTATTTTTTATTTTCCTGGAGTCTTTCGAAGTCTTTTTTAAATCTTTTGAAAATCTTTGAATTTTTCGTAATCTTTTCAATTTTATTGAATTCATTTAATTTTTTTAACTTTTTAGAATTTCCTTAAATTATTTAGAAGTATTGAAATCGTTTTTCATGCCCTTGTAGTCTTTTTAAGTATTTTTGAATTCCTTTCAATACCTTTGAATTTCTTTGTATTTTTTATATTACCTTGAATTCTTTATATTATTTTGAATTCTTTTATGCCCTCTTGTGTTTTTCTGTCATCTTGAATTCCTGTATTCTCATCAATTTAAAAAAAGATTTAATTGCACTGAATTCTTTGAGTTAAAAAAATGTTTTCCATTTAGCTTAAATTACTCAGAAATATTTGAATTGTTTTTAATCACCTTGTAATCTTTTGATGTCTTTGTAAAACTCCTTTGAGTTTTTTTACTTTATTTAAGTTGCTTCGATTTTAATTCCTTTGAATTCTTTTAAATCCCTTTATGCTCTTTTCTCTTGAATTCCTTTAATCTTTAACCTTTTTTTAAATATTTTAAATGTTAATGAATTCTGTTGATTTCTTTTTAAAAATGTTGATTTCCTTATCTAATTTAGAAATATTTAAATTATTTTTTATTTCCTTTTAGTCTCTTTTGAAGTATTTTAGCATACCATTGAATTTTTTTCTTTGGAATTAAAAACAAATTTTGTTTCCTTTTCTAATATTTGGAATTATTGTCTCTGAATTCTTTTTAATTCTACTGTATTTTTTTATTCATCGTAAATTCTTTTATTATAAGAAATGTTATCTATTAAGTTTCACTGAATTCTATTGTTTTGTTTAAATTTATTTGTAATTCCTTCAATTATTTAGAAATATATGCATTATTTCAAATTCGATCAAATGCTCTGTATTCATTTGAATTATTTTGAATTCTTTGTATTTCTTTTTTTTATCTTGTCTTCGAATTATATTAAATGCCACAAATTTTTTTGTATTCGTCTTGAATTTCTTTAGTCTTTAAAGTTTTTTTTTCTTAAATACTCTAAATTTCACTGAATTCTTTTAATTTCTTTAAATTTTGTTGGTTCCCTTAGATTATTAAGAATTATTTGCATTATTTTCAATTCCCTTGTTGTTGTGTAGCAGCTCCTGTTCTAACTATCTGCGGCGCGGCTTCAGTTCTCGGAAAGGCTATAGAAGGGAGGGCTATTAAAGGGTTTCATTGTACTTTGAAAAAGTGTTGTAAGGTTTTACAATACTCGAATTTTCAAAAGAATAATAATTAAAAAAGTAGTTAAAAACTTATTACAGAGGTTTAACTGTGTAATTTATATTAATTACAAAATTTTTGATTGTATTTCAATAAAATATTCTTCGTTACCAGGAGAAAATTCCAGATTAAATAAATAAATCAAAAACTGTAAATATTAGATTCGGATAAGTGAGATTTTACCGTATTAGCAGATATTGATAGAAATTTTTTAATATTTACTAAATTACTCACGCTTATAATCATAAAATGAACTATTTATCTATTAGTAAAATAATAAGCTTGATAAACAATATGTTGTACAGTTCTTCAGTTAATTTCCTTGTTTTAATTTGAAAACAAAAAACTAATAATAATTATTATAAATTTAGAACAATGTAAGACAGTTGTCAAGGTAAAATGTAATTTATACATCTTCTAGGAAATCAAATCTCACACATCGCATCTGACAATTGGCGTGGCCTCGAGAATTCTTTGCAAACTTTACGCCTTGGTCGGAATGCAATCAACAAACTTCCGGCAGACGCATTCTCGGGTCTTTCATATTTGGAATTTTTGGACATCCGGGAAAATAATTTGAAAGAAATTGACCCTTCAGTTTTTCGAGACGGAATGGCCCATTTGACACATTTGTATCTAAACGATAATCAATTAACAAATATTCCCTATTTACAACTATCAAACCTGAAAAGAATGAAGGTCCTAGATTTAAGTTACAATCGCATTTCGAAAATGATCCAGCCTCAAACAGAAGTGGAAATCAGGGGAATTCAAATGTCTTTAGATGTATTAAGAATGGATTATAATCAGGTAGAACGTCTGGAAATGGGCTCTTTTCATCATTTTTACTTAGTTAACAAGACATATATGAATGGAAATCCAATTAAAGAAGTTGAGGTAATTTTAAAAAAATCCCAGCGTGGGCCGTGCCCGTTTGATTGTTGCCTACCTACTTGCTCTATCCTCACTACTTAACTTCCCCCACTACTGAACTTCCCCTCACGCAGCTGTGGGGACAAATATGACGGAAAAAATTACAATTTTTTATGTTTGAGGTTTCGGGTGCTCATCAATATTAGGAAAATTGTTGTAATCGAAAAGGTTTCATATTCACATTAAACAAAAATACTCCGTTTTGATACAATAAACAAAAACAAAATTTATAATCAAATTATTTGTTGAAAATGGGTTTTATATAATTTTCAATTATTTTAAGTTTTTTAAGCTGTATTGCAAGAAATTTGGATTGAAACATTATTATAATAAAGAAAATTTCTCTCAAGATTATTCTTGTTAACATTATAAACAAATTTAACCAAAAAAATCATTATTCAGATATTTGTTAACAGAAAAATTCATTTTCTTCAATCTCATTTTTTAAAAATTAGGAACCTCAAGATAATTTACAAAAAAATGTATAATTTTTTGATAAATTTCATAATTTTTTTAACAAATACATTATTCGGGCCTTTGTCTACGTAATAATTTTTTTTTCAATGCCAGTCCTTTAATTGGTAATTTCATGATAATTTTAGGAATATTCATAATTAGTTGATAAATTGTTATGTTTTCCTAAACCTTTTTTGCCAAAAAATGCGTTATTTGAGCATCTTTCGACTGAAAATTCGTTTGTTTAGATAACAGCCTTTTTAATTGAAAATTATGTGATAATTTCAGTAACATTAATAATTAGTTCATAAATTTTATGTTTATTCCCAAATTTAATTTAAAAACGCATTTATTAGTCATTAACTAATTTTTCCATTTGTGTATTAAATTTGTTTTAAAAATCATCATTATCATGGGCTTTCCAATCAAAAAGACTGACATAGAAAAAAAAACGATTTTTCTTATTGGTAAATGACCAAATAGTGCATATTTCAACTAAGTTTTATTTAAAAAAATCAAATTAATGAACAGATTATTAATGTTGCAGAAATTATCATGATGTTTAAAATTAAAAGAACTGATATAGGAAGAAAACGAATTCTAAAATTTTTCAACTAATTATGAATGCTGCTGAAATTATCATAGTCCAGGAGCTGGGTAGGATCCCGTATGCATTAAAGAGGTAAAGGATAAAAACTATGTAGTCTTATGTACCCGCTGAATCCAATGGTACCGGTTAATTTTGCGATAAGTGCCTAGGTTTTGTTTAAAACGCAATTGTTTAAACAATTATGAAAAAATGATTTTTTTCGATGGGACACATTTTTTTTAGATAATTTGAGGCATTTTAAGAAGAAATGGTCCTTTGTCATTTTATTGTAAAATGCATATTTGAAAAGTTATGATTTTTTAAAGTTCAAAATTTGACGATTTTTTGCAAATTTTGAATGTTAATAATTTTCAATCTATTGCATATTTTGAAAAAAATAAAGAATCAACTTATTCTTTAAGTCTTCCTCTACCTATTAACCATAAGGAATGTCGGATTAACCAGTGGGAAGCTGTTGTTATTGATATTTACAAATAGCGTGTTTTGGCGCGCGGCAGCGCAGCGGCGCGGTGTGAGTGACTGCTTGGCGCTCGAGCTCGTGCTGGCGAACCCACTCGCTGAATATGCCATTCCCTCAGATTTTGGTATTCAACAAAATATTTTTTACAAAATAATTATTACACTTATTGATAAAAATGTTATATTTTATACGTCCTGCCAATCTGGACGTCAAGTTTGTTAAACACATAAATAAAGATAAAAACGTTATATATTACGTGATACTCAATTTGATATTTTACCATATATATTTTTTCTAATATAATATGCTGTATTATATAATTAAGATTATATTTGAATTTTCAAATATTTTCGCGGCAATCTTCATTTTAATCGCATTGACAAGAATCAACTTGTTTACGCTATTTGTACACGCTATTTGTAAATATCAATAACAACGGCTTCCTACTGGTTAATCCGACATTCCTTATGGTTAATAGGTAGAGGAAGACTTAAAGAATAAGTTGATTCTTTATTTTTTTCAAAATATTCAATAGATCGAAAATTATTAACATTCAAAATTTGCAAAAAATCGTCAAATTTTGAACTTTAAAAATTCATAACTTTTCAAATATGCATTTTACAAAAAAATGACAAGGGACCATTTCTTCTTAAAATGCCTCAAATTATCTAAAAAAAAATGTGTCCCATCGAAAAAAATCATTTTTTCATAATTGTTTAAACAATTGCGTTTTAAACAAAACCTAGGCAATTATCGCAAAATTAACTGGTACCATTGGATTCAGCGGGTCAAAATACATAAGACTACATAGTTTTTATCCTTTACCTCTTTAATGCATACGGGATCCTACCCAGCTCCTGGACTATCATGAATTTCTGAATTAATAGGACTCACATAGAAAAAAAATGAATTTTTCCGTCGAAAGATGCTCAAATAAGCATTTGTTGACAAAAAAGGTTTAGGAAAACATATAATTTATTAACTAAGTATTAATGCTGCTAAAATTATCCTAACTATCTCAATTCAAAGGACTGGCACTGAAAAAAGACGAATTTCTTCCGTCATAATTTTTATTAAAAAATTATAAATTTTACTGAAATTATCATAAGGGCTATCATTTAAGAAACTGTCATCGAAGTCTAATTTTTTTGTGCACAAATATCTGAATACTGAATTTTTTTATTAAATGTGTTTATAATATTAACATAAATAATCTTAAGACAAATTTTATTTACTATAATATTATTTTCATTCAAATTTCTTGCAATGTAATGCAAAATTATACAATTTCTCTTAATTTTATGAAGTTTTATACGTTCAGTAAACTGATGCTAAATGTAGGAAAATTTAATGGCCAAATATTTAATTTTCAGTTACAATTACGGAACATAATATAGTATGTAGGTCACTTAGCTACGCACATTGAGGAAAAAGTACATTTTTTGGTTCCAAATACGATTCCGGCTGAATCTGTGGACCGATTTGGATGTTTTTTTGCAGATAAAATTTCAAAGAAGGTTTTCGAGTCTGATTTTTAATTTAGTTTTTTATTTTTTTTTTAAATAAATAAATAAGACGAAAAAAAATCCAATTTTTTCTATTTGACGTTCCCGGTGCTCGTCAATAATTGGAAAATTTTTGTGATCGTCGACGTTTAGTAGATTTACATTAAATAAAGATAATCCATCGTGATAAAATAAACAAAACAAATCTTTATAAAAAAATTTATACTTGAAAATGTGTTTACTATAATTGTCAATAATTTAACGCTTTTTAAAATTATATTCCAAGAAATTTGAATGGAAACAATATCTAAACTTAAAAAATTTCTTTTAAGACTATTCTTGTTAATATTATACACAAATTCATTATTCAGGCATATGTCAGAAAAATTCGTTTTTTTCTATGTCAATTTTTAAAAATTAGGAGCCGCATTATAATATCAGAAAAGTCATAATTCGTCGACGAATTTTATGATTTTATAAAACAAATTTAATAAACAAATGCATTATTCGAGCACTTATTGGCGGAAAAATTCGGTTTTTTCAATACCAGTCCTTTTAATTGGAAACTTCATGATAATTTTTGCAGCATCCATCACTATTTATTGAATTATATTTTTTTAAACAAATTTAATAAACCAATTCATTATTCGGGCATCTATTGATGAAAAATTATTTTGTTTACGATAATTTTTTTGTCTTAAACGCTCAAAGTCGAAGGAACTGTGCACAAGCTGTTGATTTCAATTCATCTTATTAATAGGACCTATTTAATCGCAGAAAATATCATCGTAAAGTTCCCAATTAAAAGTCCTGAAATTGGAAAAAACGAGTTTTTTCGTCGACAAATGCCCAAATAATGCATTTGTGTATTGAATTTGTTAAAAAAATCATAAAATTTATCAACAAATTATGTATTTTTCTGAATTTATAATGAGGATTCTAGTTTTAAAAAATTGACGTAGAAAAAAACGATTTTTTCTGAAGACAAGTGCCTGAATAATGCATTTGTTTATTAAATTTGTTTATAATATTAACAAAAATAGTCTGAAGAGAAATTTTTTTTATTCAAATATTGTTTCCATTGAAATTTGTTACATTATAACTTTAAAAAACGTTAAATTATTGAAAATTATATAAAGTACATTTTCAACTAATAATTTGTTTGTAACAAATTTTTGGTTTATTATATCATGATGGAATATCTCTATATAATGGAAATCTATGAAACGTCGGCAATTACAACACTTTTCCTATGATTGTCGAGCACCGGAAACGTCAAATAGAAAAAATTGCCATTTTTTTTCGTCTTATTTATTTATAAAAAAATAAAAAACTAAATTAAAAATAAATCTCGACAACTTTCTTTGAAATTTTATCAACTTCAAAAAAAACATCCAAATCGGTCCACAGGTTCAGCCGGAATCCTGTTTTCAACCAAAAAATGTACCTTTCTCCCACTGCGCTGCGTGACGGGAAGTTGGAGGCAGTAGAACAAGTGGGTAGGTGGCGATCAAATGGGCATCGCCTTCCCAAAATTTAATTATCTTATTTTTAATTCATTTTCAATTGTAAATTATTTTTCGGCTTTGAAGATATTTTTTTCAATTTATAAACAATATAATTGTTATTATTATGTTACAAAATTATACAAAATTCAAATGTTTTTCTAGGAAGGTACATTTAGAGATTCTCGAATTCGCGAACTTTATTTTACCGACTGCGATCTTTTGGAAGTAAGTTCAGAACAGTTTTCTGGATTGGAATCGTCCTTGGAGTTACTAGATCTATCAGGAAATAACATTACGGAAATTGAAAGTCATATTTTTCAAGAATTCGACTTTTTACGAACCCTCATCTTCAGAGAAAACCACATCGACTTTCTTTCTCAAGGTAAGACTCAATAAGAATTCTCAACAAGACTTGCTTTAAAATATAAATATAAAATATTTTCTTTAATTAAATTTTTTAATAAACTTATTTTATAATTCAAACTTTTGAATTTTAAAGATTACTTTAACACAAACACAATACGACTACAGAACAATTACAATATAATTTAATTTTTAACACTAAAACAAATTTTATCAATTTAACAAATAATGATTTGAAGGCTATACTTACACCATTACTAACTGATTATTAATCAATAATTATTTCTGCATAGCTAACACTAATGTTTCAGAAGAAGTATTCAGTGGTTTTCAATATTCTTTGTACAATCTCGATTTAAGTGGCAAGATAAACGGAAGAATATCTCTTCAAAATCTGAGACAAATGAGAAATCTTCGATTTCTTTCTATATCACAAATGCCAATGTCAACATTGTCACCTGATGACTTTTCGGAATTTGGAATGGACGTTAAAGAGCTGCATATAATTCAGAGTAATTTAAACACAATAAAAAGTCACGCTTTTATGCACATTAGAGGGATCAAATACTTAGATTTTTCCGAAAATTCCATTTCATCGATTGAAGACGACGCGTTTTCCGAGGTATTATGTGATAAAAAAGTTACATAAGTGTTACTTAAATTTAACATTAGTTATATAAATGTCACATTGACGTTAGATATTCTTACATTACTGTTACATCAACGCGGCATTGGTATTACTTATTTTTACATAAATGTTATATCAATGTTACAGTGATGCTACATTGATTTGACATATTGTTACATCAATGTTATATTCATGTTATATGAATGTTTTATAAATACAACATTGAAGTTACGTTGCTACATTAGTGTTACATAATTTCTACATTACATAATGTTACATTATTGTTACATGGATGGTTCATACATGTTATATAAATGTTACATAGATATTACACAAATGTTATATCAATGCCACATAGATCAGGCATACATGTTACATAAATTTTACATGAATCTTACATAAATTTTGCATGAATATTACATAAAGCTTACATAGATGTTACATAAACATTACATGGATGTTACCTGAATTTACATGTATGTTATTTAAATATTACATGTATGTTACATAAATGTTATATGAATATTACAAGTAAGTTACATGTATGCTACATGAATGTTACATAAAGTTCAGATGAACTTTACATGAACGTTACAAAAATATTAGGGGCCATTAACAGAATACGTGATACATTTTTCAGAAGTTACCCCCCCCCCCCCGTGCTGCGTGGTGCTTTTTTCATTTTTCGTAAAATGATGAATGGTACTTTGGTAGCTCCCCTAAAACTATCATGTATTTTATCAATGACCCCTTACATAAATGTTACATATATGTTACATATATGTCACATCAATTTTACATGAATGTTAAATAAATCTTGCATGAATCTTACATAAAGGTTACATAAACCTTACTTTTACTTACTTACTTTTTACTTACTTTTTCCACTGTTCTCAACATGATGAAAGATACTTTAGCAGCCCCCCCCCCCTCCCAAACGTATCACGTATTTTAAAAATTTTTCTTTGAATTAATGCTACATAAATGTGACATCAATGTTACACAAATGTACCATTAATATTACATGTAAGTTACTCTAATGTTACATACATATTGCATTAATTTTACATACATGTTATACAGTCTGTCAAGTTAAAGCGTGGGTGGCTTTACTCGCAGTCGGTAAGGTGTATCGACATGATTTTGGTGTCAAAATATTAAGAAGAGCTCCCT
>NC_046661.1:78163057-78168077 GCF_010883055.1 Belonocnema kinseyi | reverse complement strand
GGGAGCTCTTCTTAATATTTTGACACCAAAATCATGTCGATACACCTTACCGACTGCGAGTAAAGCCACCCACGCTTTAACTTGACAGACTGTATCTACATTAATACAGTTTACATTGATGCTACATAGCGATAATCTAATATCACAGGCAGGTAATTTTTATGTAACATGAAATTGCTCTTACAGGTTGGACATTCACTAATGACTCTGAAAATAGCACACGGACTTTCACCATCAATGAGTGAATTACCCAACAAGCCATTTAAATTCCTCACAAATCTGCAACATCTCGACTTCAGCAATAACAGAATTCGAGCAATGCCTGAAACTTCCTTCCATTTTTTGAAGCGAATTAAACGAATCGAATTGCAAGACAACGAAATCGACAATATCCGCAAGGGTACGTTTCAGGTGAGTTCATAACCTATATTCTCTATTTATCTATTTATATGTACCAGAATAAAATAATTACTATTTAAAAAGAAACCTTGCTTTTGACTGGTGCCATCAAGTGTCTTCAGTCTCACCTTAAATAAATTATTTAATTCTATTTTTAAAGAAATTATTTAAATATAAAATCGCGAGGTGAGAACTTGAGAATGCTGCATCTCCTCGCCATTTTAATTTGCTTAAAGATACGAAATAAATAATATCCATTTCCGATTCTTTGGAGATTTGCTTGTTTTGATAGCACAAATAATTTGTAATTTTTTTATTTTGTCTTAAATTTAAAACAACTTTTTTACAAGTTTGAAGTTTTCAGGGAGACATTCACTCGAGTCTGGAAGAGGTTTATTTCGGATATAATAAAATTCAGTCTATCACAACTCACACATTTGTCGATCTTCCGATGCTAAACGTTATTAATTTACAAGACAATGTTATTGAGAAATTAGAAAGAAGAGCGTTTATGAATATGAATCGATTAAAGTATATCAATCTAAGAGGAAACCAAATCAAGACCATAGTGGATGAAGTGTTCCAGGTAATGAGTATTTTGACTAGAGGGCGACATACTTAAAACTTTTTGACCGACTATCAATGAGGAAACAAACTATTTTATCGACGTGTGTCAATGTAGATCGTTCTTTTTTGCCTGTTGTCGGTCATTTTTCTTACCGACATTGGTTCATGTAGATCGATCATCGATACTGATATCTGATGGTTAACAAATATCCTTAATGGTTTCTTTTTAGAATCTGCCAGAGCTTGAATTTCTGGATTTAGCCTATAACGATCTCAACGATTTTGATTTTAATTATTTCGACCAAGTGGGGACGCTTTCCTCATTTAAGGTCAACGTGAGTCACAACGAAATCTCTCATTTGTCAGTTAATAGCAGTACTTATTCGTCATCTCCAATCAGTAAGTTAAAAAAACTCTCTGTCCTTGAAAGCATTGTGTCTGCAATTATCGAAAGAGTAGAATCGCACCACCTCACGACCTAATTTCTAAATAAGATCTCAGAATATGAAAATAAATATCAATTCTTTTGCATACGCTCTCTTGATAATGGCACGGAAGCATTCTCGCAACTATAGTCACCAAAATCAATTTCCTAAAGGGTTATCCACAATTGAATTCCGGAGTCTGGGAATGTTCCCCACCTCGCGACAGTTTTTGGAAATAAAATCTCAGGAAATCATAATTTTAAGGCGATTTTTTTGCAGAACTATTGCTTTCAATGGCATAAAATGAAATATCTATTGAAGCTATGTATTTAATTTAATTTTCAGTTGGGGGAGTTCTCAACTCGAACATTAAGGTCCTGGACTTGAGTTACAACAACATCTCTCACATAATGAAGATGTATTTCAAGCCAGTTGAGTTTTCTCTAACGCACCTGTACCTTTCGCACAATAAAATGAACAACGTGACCCAGAGTGTTTTTGGAAACATGCCACATCTTCAGTGGCTCGATTTGAGTTACAATAAATTAATAGAAGTCGATTTCGATTGCTTCAAAAATACTAAAAATCTTCAGGTTTTGCACCTTTCTTGGAATAATATTATAGACATCCCAGCGGATGCTTTCAAGCCTCTGAAGAAACTGAGAATTGTGGACCTTTCTCACAATCGACTTCGCACTCTGCCGGATAACCTATTCAATGAGGCTTATATCGAGAGTTTGGATTTATCACATAATCAATTCATGAGAATGCCAGTCAAGATTATGTCAATGACTGCAGCTCAAAGCCTGTCAAGTTTTGATCTTTCATGGAATTTGCTTTCTGGTGTACACGGCACGGATGCCATTTTTAGGTTAAAGGTTAGTTTTTGTATACAAAAATAAAATTCAGTAGCTAGATTAATTGGTGCCATCTTAAGGCGTCCATTTGCAAAAATCAAAGAGTGGTTTCAATTTGTAAGAGTTTTATTTATTATTGAAGTTGCGAGGTGGAGATATGCGAGTGATCTCCCACCTTGCGTTGTAAATCGGGAATCAGATTTAATAAAACGGATATTTTTACTGGTTTTTCGTTGTTTGGTTTGTTTCTGCTGGCACGGATGGAATATATCAGTACTAGTTTTGAGTCTAAAGAAGAAAATGTTTGAGAAAAGAAAAAGTAAAGTTTGAGGTTAGGTTCTTGCCATGACAAGGAACTAGTGATGCAATATCGATATATATATAGCATAAATTATCGATACCAATCAAGGATATATCGACCTAAAAATATCGATATTTGCGATAATATCGATATTTTACGAATGTTTAAAAATATTTTGTTAATAATTATTGACAAACATCTTTTAATAAACAATTAAGTAATATTTACTTTTATCGTTACGGCAACTTTAGGACATCCTATGTCCATGTCGTTAAGGCCTCTTTATGATATCGTAAATAAGTCGTATCATCTGACGATGTCTTTACGATATCGCAAAGACACCGAAACAACATGGACATAGGATGTCGTAAAGATGTTCTAAAGACGTCGCCAAATTGTGTGCCCACTGGGCAGTAATTAAATGTAAATTCAATGTTAAGGTTGTAGAGTCCAAATTCTCAACAACAAACTTTTCAGCAAATATTTTTAAATAATAAATTTTAGCTCAATATGCATTGTATTAAAAATGTACAAACCAGTGGACACAAAATTTAGCGACGTTTTTACGACATCGTTACGACATCTTTACGTCAACTTTACGTAATCCTATGTCCATGTCGTTAAGGTGTCTTTACGATATCGTAAATAAGTCGTATGATCTGACGATGTCTTTACGATAACGTAAAGACGCCGAAAGGACATGGACATAGGATGTCGTAAAGATGTCGTAACGATGTCATAAAGACGTCGCCAAATTTTGTGCCCACTGGGAAGGGGTTCTAATAAATATTGTCAACTTTTCTGAAACAATCGAACCAGATCTTAAATTCCAACCATGATATAAATGCCTAGTTTGAGGTTATGAAAATTCAGCACGTATGCATTTTACATTTCGTACATAAATAAAAAAATATTAACATATCTTATGATTAAAATATCATTATTTTAATTATAAGCATTTTTTAATATTTAAAAAAACTGCTTGTAAGATTAGCTTGGTGAAAAATAGTAAATTCACCAACCTGACATCACAAAATATCACTAAATATTGGAAACAATGGAAACAGTCTGTGTCGATAATCGGAAATCAATATCGACATATATAATTGATATTTCGATATTGCATCACTACCAGAAACATATGACAAAAAAATAGAGATTGATTTTGAAACATTAAAGAATTATTTGAAAAGATAATTTCAAAGTGAAGATCTTGCATAACTTTTTTCCTGGCGAATCAGAATTCTATATAAATTCTAATAATTAAATTAGCTTTTAATTAGACTAGGCCTTGAGATTCGATTGTTGACTAAGTCTATTAACTGATTAACGTTAAAGATTTTCATATGTAGGCAACCCACAATTCTTTTTAAGTTTTCAATTACAAAGCCGCAAAGCTGCCCAATCTAGTCGACTTGCTTTATGTTATTATACTGAATTTTTTTAAATACAGTAAAACCCTTCTATAGCGTCGATTTTGGGGCTGACGGTGGATGGAAACTAACTCATTATACCCCACTCCGCTTTTGTTTGTTCACGCCTAAGTGCTCGCCTCAGTGACAACCGCAGACACCGCCCACCCCGCGCAGCTTAATTACACCTACCTGCGGTGCGGCGTCGATTCTCGGAAGGGCTATAGAAGGGAGGGCTACTAAAGGGTTCCACTGTACTTAGATTTAAATTGAAGAAAAGTTTATTTTAATAATTAATAATTATTCAAATAGATTAAAGATTTGATCTGGACAATTATTACTTTAAACATATTTTTCAGACATTAACGTGGTTAGATCTTTCTTATAACCGGTTGGTGAGACTCGATGATGGAATATTTTCGGATCTACGTCATTTGGATTATTTGGATTTGAGCCACAATAAACAATTAATTTTGGAAACACGTGGTAGAACTTTTAATGGTTTAGAGGATTCTCTTTTATTTCTTGGACTCAGCAATATTTCTCTTCTTAACGTAAGTTTTTATATTATATTTTATGTATATTATATAAAATTGAAAAATAATAGGTATGCAACATGTATGTAATACTTATACAGGGTGGCCGCAAAACTTTATTTTTAAAAATCGCTAACTTTTCCCGGACCCATTTTTCATTTTCCCTTACCATTAATCTTCAAAGAGACACATTTTAATCCTGTAGAATCTTTAGCGAAGTATCCTTCATGTACCGAATTAAGAAATTTGACATTAAAATTTAAAAATCTTAATTTTTTTAATTCATTTCAACCATAAAATATGACTTTTCTCTCATAAAAGATTAATTTTTAAATTCAAAAGGACGAATTGTGAACATCACTTTTACAAAATGTTTATTTTTTTTAAGAAACAATTGAAGTTTTAACCAAATTACAGAAATTATAACCTACCAGGTGTATACATATGAAACCGGTATTTTTTCAAGAAAAAAACACATTTATTTCAAGAGAATGATAACAAATATTTTATTCAAAGTATGCGC
>NC_046661.1:78161679-78162957 GCF_010883055.1 Belonocnema kinseyi | reverse complement strand
ATCCACACACTACTCCTTTCCCCTGCCGAGTGAGTCACGCCTACCCCGAAAGGGAAATGGCTTAATGGTGTAATAATAATAATAATAATAATAATAATATTTCAAAATTTGCCGCCTCTAAATTTTTGTCGCCCTGGGCCATGGCCCGGGTAACACCCTATATTAAATCCACGCCTGCTCTTCCAGGATATTCAATTTTGCACTTTTTTCTCTATACAAAAAATCTGTAGGTTTTGCCGTTGAAAAAAATTGTTTTGCTCAAAAGATGCTCTTCGGGCTTACTTCGAAAACGGCAAAATCCACAAATTTTTTGTCCAGAGAAAGAAATGTGCAATTAAATTGCCTATAAAAATATGTATTTTTAAAATAAAAATTGGAAGCTTGTTTGAAAAGTTTTTTGAGGCTAAAGCCGTTCCGCAAGAAAAATTGATAGGCGCTTATAGAATTCGGCCCTTCAATCACTTAAATAAATAATTAAGTGAAATTGGGTTGAATATTATGATGAAAAATTGTAATTTTACCTCAAATGTGGATAAATGGAGACCCCGAATATCCAGTTCTTCAAGACTGTCTGCAATTCCCAGGAAGCTGGTGTTTGTGACAACGGATATGGGGTTGTATGCTAAACTAAAAGATTTTAGTTCTGGTAATGCATGAGTGATAAGAGGAACCACTGTTAAATCATTATAACTCAAATCCAAATATCGGAGGGAAGTTAAATTTGCCGCCATTTCAGCCGGGACTGATGCCAGTTCATTGTGAGCCAATTGTAAGGTTCGCAGTCGATGGAATGGAAGGTCGGGAACCTAAGAAAATATTTAAGAAAAATGTAATTTATAAAAAAGCTTAATTGTTACATAACGGGTACATAACAGTTATTTCTTAGTGAAGATGAGAATTTCTGCTCCTTAATTTTTTAAAATGATTTTACTGATATACAATTGAGCATTCTTCACAATTTTGACGAAATATTAATCCTAATCGAAAATTTTATAACAAAATGTTTTAAAAAACATCAAAAATGACATCCAGAATAATTAATTGAGAATTAGAACCTGAGAGGATGGTTCTTTGAATTTTACAACTTAAATCGACCTTAATGAAGTTTTATTCCTGATGAGGAGAGTGTTATACTCTCGAAACGTTGAAAGTTTTATCTTCAATAAAGGATCTAGCATCTACCAGGTGTATACATATGAAACCGGTATTTTTTCAAGAAAAAAACACATTTATTTCAAGAGAATGATAACAAATATTTTCTTCAAAGTATGCGCCCTC
>NC_046661.1:78159031-78161579 GCF_010883055.1 Belonocnema kinseyi | reverse complement strand
GCCAATTAGCACAAATGGTAAGTTCCGACAGTGCCTACAAGTGTGCCTACTGGCCGCTAAATGGCAATACCGGTTTCATATGTATACACCTGGTACAAAAATCAATTTAAAAAAAATGCTTGATTTTTCAAATAAAAAGGATTAAACTTCAACCGAAAACAGTTGCATATTTAACCAAGTATTTGAATTGTTTCGAAGATAGTTGAATAAAAAAACCCAGATATTTCAAACCAAAAGGACGAATTTTCTGTCCAAATAGACGCATGTTTAACAATACAAATTAAATTTTAACCTACAAAAATTAATTCTCAATAAAAAATGTAATAGTTGAGATTTCAATGATTAAAGAACCAAGAAGATAATTTGTCGACCAGCAAAGATGAACTTTCAGTGAACAAAATTAAATAAAAAAAAGGCATTTTTAACCAAAAAGTTAAATTTTTAACCAAAGCGATGATCTTTCAACTGAAATTATGAGTTTTTAACCAGAAAGACGATATATCAACAAATAAAGATTTTTCAGTCAAAACAGAAAAAAATTTCCAACAAAATAGTCAAATTTTCGACCAAAAAAATGAACATTCAACGAAAAAAAATTGATAGTAAAGTAGTCGAATTTTCATCATCAAAGTTAAATTTTTAATAAAAATGTAATAGTTACGATATCATCATGAAAAAATGAAATTTCTGTTAAAACAGATGAATTTAAAAACCGAAAAGAAGAATTTTCAACCAAGAAGATAAATTTACGAAAAAAACGAATTTAATTTTTAACAAAATGCATGCATTTCTAAACGAATAATGGAATTTCCCACTGAAAAAAAACATTTCCAACTAAAAATGTAAGAATTAAATTTTCAGTGAAAAAAATTTTCAACAAATAATACAATTTTGACCCAGAGAGAGGAATTTTTAACCAGAAAAATAACCATTCAACCAAAAAAAATGTAGATTAAAGCAGTAGAATTTTCGTCATACAAAGTTAAATTTCTACTAAAAAAGATGAATTTTAAAACCGAAAAGCCGAATTTTGAACCAAGAATATAAATGTTTGACAAAAAAAAGATGAATTTTCAACAAATTGCATGCATTTTTAAACAAGTAATTGTAATTTTCCAGTAAAAAAAATTTCAACTAAAAATGGAAATTCAATTCAATTTTCAACCAAAGAGATGAATTTTCATCTAAAATTAAGAAATGTGAAGGAAAAAGACGATTTTAAAATTTAAAAAAGGAGTTTTTATCAAATAGTACAATTTCGTATCATATAAATGGATTTTCAAGTATAATTATGTATTTGCAAGAAAAAGGATGAATTTTCAACGAATAAGGATTTTTAAGTAAAAAAAGAACAAAAATGAAAACAAAATAGTTCAATTTTCAAATAAAAAAGACAAATTTTCAACAAAATAGTTAATTTTCAAAGGAAAAGTTGTATTTTCAACTAAAATAGAAGACATTTGCAGCCAAAAAAAATTATTTTTCTACCAAAAAGGACGAATTTTCAACCAAAAACGGAAATTTTACAATTTTAGTTACAAAATTAATTTTAAACCATAAAAAATTTCAATAAATAGTCCAATTTTCAGCCGTGGAGATGAACCTTCAACCATAAAATAAATTTTTAACAAAGTAGTTTAACTTTGGCGCAAGCAATATAATTTTCGAGAAAAAAATTGAGTTTAAACCAAGACGATTATTTTTCTACCAAATAGTTGAGTTTTCAGCAAAATAGACAAATTTTTCACAAAATAGATGAATTTCCAAATAAATTTTATTATGAATTGTTGAATCGAAAAGATAAATTTTCAACAAAAGAGTTGAATTTTCTACCAAAAGGGATGACATTGTAACAAAATTGTTGAATTGTGAAGCAAATTATAAATTTTTTAACCAAAAATATAATCCTTGGATGGAGACAGCTGCAAAAAGCAGAATAGAAACAGACTCCATTTTCAAAATTTCATTATTTTTCTAGGACCATTAATATTCATTTATACAAAGACCAGAATTTATTCTTGTAAGATTTTTAACATAGAATCTTTTGTGAATGGAATAAAACAATTTGAATCAAACTTTGAACATTCTGAATTCAAAATCCTTGACAGTTATTCAAAGTTTTTCGTATAAAAATTTCCTGATTTTTGGATACATTTTCTCAAATTCCCTGAATTTTCCTGACTAACAAAATTCCCTGATTCTTCGCTAATTTCTAGGTTTTCCCTGATATAGGTCATTCTGTTATATAAACATGATATTTCAGTGACGTAATCTTTATGTTGCTGTTATATAACTATTACGTGACTGTTACATAACTGTTATATACCCCACTTATTGTAAATCGATGTTGCTGATATGCTGTTGGTGTTCTTTCGTCTGAGTTGTTTTTATATTGTATAGTGGTTATTTCCTAGTGGAGATGACTTACTTCAGTCAAAAAAAATTAAAGGAATACCAGGTGTATACATATGAAACCGGTATTGCCATTTAGCGGCCAGTAGGCACACTTGTAGGCACTGTCGGAACTTACCATTTGTGCTAATTGGCG
>NC_046661.1:78146808-78158931 GCF_010883055.1 Belonocnema kinseyi | reverse complement strand
TTGCTTTTTCTCCAACCGAGTATATAAGAGACCGCTCTCTTTCAAATTTGTTACGGAACTGTTAAGTAAAAGACAAGATAATGTAGGGGTCGGCTTGCGACTACTTTCTTTTATAAAGAAAATGATACAAAAAAGGCGGCATTTTACGAATAACCAGGGGCGGCGAATTCGCAAACCCGGGCCTGTGGAAGAGCCTGTATGTATTTATGTAGAATTAAATAGAATTATATTTTTCCTACACAAAATCTTTTCGGGCAATAGTCAATTTCGCCCCAGCTACCTGTATAAGGTACCCCCACTACGCGGCTTGCACACACTCCGCCGAAATGCTGCCGCCGAGCCTGGTCAGCGATAGTCTTTTTTTTCCTAATGAGGACTAAAATGCGAAATATAACATTTTTTAAATTTAGCACTTGATAATTCACCAATATAATATTCGAAATCTGTGAATTATAAAGATTTCAACAATATGTCATTTGACCTCAAAAAGTTGAAAATAAAAGAACAATTTTCAAATTTATGTGAAGATTGATGGAAAAGTTTTGAGTATACTTTATTTAAATCACCTGCAGCAGTTTTAATTTATTGGTGCAATATATTACTTAAACTAAAATAAAATGGTTAAAAAAATAATTCTTAGCCCGTTTCGAAAATTTATTAACAAACATCGTAAAGTTTGTTTATTCATTATTTGTATGAAAACGGAAGCAAACTTTTTAAGGCAGACTGTTAAATTCTTTAATTTTCAACTTTTTTGGTCAAAAAACATATCGTTGGTATCTTTATGATTCATAAATTTGGAATAATATATTTTTAAATGTCAAGTGCTAAATTTAAAAAATAAAATATTCCGCATTTTTAGTCCTCATTGGGTACATCTGCCCATATACTTTACATACATACATACATACATACATACATACATACATACATACATACATACTTTACCTATTCAGAAATAAATAGTCATTATTTTATTTTCAAAATATTCTCAATACATTGCACGCAAAAATATTATTTTCCATATTTTTCCCACACAAAAGTGTTAAAAACAGTTAATAAATTGCTTTCTAGACTAAGTGCTCTAAAAACAGGGAAAATAAGGTGATTTTTGTAGGAAAATAAGAAAATGAATTCTGTTAACCCTCAAAGTGCATACACGGTAAAAGTCACGGTAATGTGCATTGTGGGTGTTAAACACCCAAGCGTATTTAATCATGTATTGTTTAACCCCTATTGAATATTTTGTCACAATAAAATTATCCGATATAGTTTAAGGTATCTTTTATAAGGTAGAGTTGATTTTATAGAAATTTATTTAAAGTTTATTAAAAATATAATTGAAAAACGTTCCAAAATGGGGTTTTTACTTAAAAATTTATAACTTGCGCAATTTTAATTATTTTAACCTGAAAATGTATGACTATACTTTTAAAATAGTGTACTTTCATTGAAAAAATATTGCAACATGGATGCTTTCAAGAAAGATATTTATTTCCACCCCACGATTTTTTTCCCTCCACTTTCAGCAGCCTTGACGCAGTATGCTAAATAAACGACTTTACTTACAGTTAGTATCTCACACTAAAGCTAGATGGCGACACTTACTAAATTTTTTCGAATTAAGTATAGTTTATAAGAGTTTGAAAATTTCCTGGGGTGTCTGACACCCACAACGCACTTTACGGGTTAAATAAAATCAATGTCTAGGTACCATATTGAATTTAATATTAAACGGTCAAGTTTTCTTGTCGAAATGTATTGCATTTTCATCAAAATAGAGAATTCCCAAGCAGCCAATTAAATCTTTAACGAAATAGTCGAATTTGTAACATACAAACAAAGATGTATTTTTAACTAGATAGTTACATTTTTAACAAAATAGTTCGATTATTAAGTGAAGAGATGATTCTTCAACTAATAAAATGAATTTTTAACAAAGTAGTTCAACTTTTAATTAAGTAGTTGATACTTAAACTACAAACGATCAATTTTCAACAAAAACTGGAAGAGTTAAATAATCAGTAAAAAAACAATTTAATAATCAATTTTTAAACAAAAATGTAATAGATGAATGTTTCAACTAAAACTTATCAATTTTCGGCCAATTCTGCAAAAGTTTAATTTTTATGCAAGAAAAGTAATTTTCAACATAACAAAAAACGACTTTTCAACAAAATACGTGAGTTTTGAACCAAATATAGTAGAAGTTTCTACTAAAAGTGATCAACTTCCAACCATAAAAGGAATAGTTAAATACTCGGGTACAAAACATAATTTAAAAAAATGAATTTTTAACCAAAAAATATCAATGAAAAATTCAAAGCGAGCGATTTTCAACCAAAAACAGAATAGTTACATTTTTAGTTACAAAAATTTAATACTTGAGAAATAGTAGAAGAAAAATAAAGTATATAAATTTTCAGTTACAGAAACTAATTATTATCTTAAGAATCAAAAACGAATTTTCAACAAAATACTTCCAACTTCAACCAATGAAATGAATTTTTAACAAATTCATACGACTTTCAATCAAATAGTTAAATTTTCAACAAATAAACTAAATTTTTATCAGAGTTGGGCAAATGTTAAACAATAGTTGAATTTGCGACCAAAGAAGATGACTTTTTAACAAAATAGTTTAATTTTCTACAAAATAATTAAGTTTTCAACCAAACAGTATAATTTTTAACTAAAAGTGATTAATTTTGGACCAAAAAATATAATAGTAGACTTTTTAATTAAAAAGAATAATCTTTCAAATAAAAATAGTTATATATTCAAATCAATATTAAAATAAAAATAATTATTATTTCATTGTTTTCGGATGTACTTTGTGTAGAAAATATTTGACTTGCAATTTTTAATATTTTGCCTAGAATATATTTTCTGTAGATATATGTTGTGTAGAATACATTTGCTGTAAAATATGTGTTGTGTAGAATACATTTTTTATCAAATATATTTTGTGTCTAATATATTTTCCGTAGAATATATTTTGCATAGAGTATATTTTTTTAGAATTCTTTCTGTGTAGCATATACTTTTAAAATTTCCAGAATAAATAATTACTATTTAATTATGTGTAGGGCATATTCTGGATAGAATATATGTTGTGTAGAAGAAATAAAATCTTTATAGTTTGAGCACAATATTTTTGTGTAGAAAAAGCGTTTAAAAGGAATATAAAAGCACAATATAAAAAGAGATTTTATATTGCGGTTATAGAATCTGTCCCACTCGGAAAGAAATTGTTCCTTTCGAAATTAAAGAATTTATATTTATTTCCTTTCTTATTATTTCTAGGCTGGAGCACTTTGCAAAGCATCGAAACTGCGAACTTTGCTGATAACTGCTTACACGGAAATAAAAAATTTCAACTTCCCAAATCTTCTCGAATATAACCATGGGCTCAAGAATTTATTTATTGAAGTTAGTTGGAATATTTTTTATAATATTTATTACTAATTTATCATGGTCAAGAAATTAAAGCGTTGCATTCTGAATATTAAAAAGTGATACACATAAATTTTTAAATTTAAAAACTCTAAAATTAGACTTGAAATTTTCAACGTGCAGAATAATTTCATAACCGGTTATTTGTTCCGAACGCTTACTTAATTTTGAAAAGTATTTGAAATTCGAAACAAATTGCTCTCAGAGTTTTAAACTTTGAAAATATTTTCATAATTAGTTTTAAATAATGTAGTGATGCTATTTTTTCACTAGGTGCAAAATGAGACGAGTCTCGAGAAAGAAATGAAAGGGAGGTTTCCTGTGAAGCTTTACAACTTTACTTTCAGTGGCAGGGCTTTCAAGCATTTGCACAATGATATATTACAGGTAAGATAATTAAATAAAAACTAAAAGCCTATATGAAAAGGAGAATATTTTTTGTCAGCTATGGAATATTTTTAAATTAATAATAATAATCTTCAAATTCATGAATTCATTTGGTGAATTGTCAACTATTTTTTATTTAAAATTACAGTCTTTTTAAAATATTAACTATTACATGTTTCCTTGAGAATTATATTTTTTCAAGTTCGTAATTTTAGTTAAAATTTCAACTATTTGGTCATAAATTAACTTTTTTGTTAAAAATTCATCTCTTTGGTTGAAAATTTATGTAATTCGTTGACAATTCATCTTTTTTTTGTAATAATCTTCTTGGTTAAAAAATCAACTTTTTAGTTGAATATTTAGATCTTTGGTTAAACTTTGAACTCTGTTCCTGAATTCTCTTTTTAAGATTGATTATTTTAGTTGAAAATTCACTTCTTTGGTAAAAAACCTAATTATATTGTGAAAAATTCACTTTTATGATGTGAATTAATTTACCTCACTAAAAATGTAACTATTACATTTTTTATTTAAAATTTAACTGAAAATGTAACTATTCCATTTTTGGTCAAAAATGTATCTTTTTCAGTTGAAAATTCAAGTACATTGTTGAAAATATATGCATTTGTTGATCATTCATTTTTTTAGAAAAAAGATATCTGCTTACTTTAAAAATCTACTTTTTGGTTGTAAATTCAAGTCTTTATTTGAATTCTGAATTCTTTTCCTAAATTATTTTGTTAGAGATTCATCATTTTATTTTCAAATTCATCTATTTAGCTTACAAATTTAACAATTTTGCTAAAAATTCATTCTTTTTGTTTTAAATGCATCCTTCTTGGTTAAAAATGCAACTATAGGTTAAAAATTAATCTGCTTTGTTTGAGGACTCAACTGTTTTTGATTTAAAATTAAAATCATTTTTTGTTTGTTTAAAATTTTAACTATTAAATGTTTCGTTGAGAATTAATTTTTCTTTTTGTTTAAGCTTTATAATTTTATTTGCAAATTCAACTATGTGGTCGTCGATTAACTTTTTTGTTGAAAATAATCTCTTTGTTTGGAAAGTTAACTTTTTGTTGAAAATTCATCTAATTTTTTTGTTGAAAATTAATTTTTTCAGCTAAGAATTTAACCAGTCAATTTTTGATAAAAAAATATATCTTTTTTAGTATAAAATTCGACTTTGTGGTTGAAAATACATCTTTTTTAGTTGAATACTCAAGTACTTTTTTGAAAATTTATGTTTTTTTTTGATAATTCATCCTTCCCTCAGAAAAATAATCTTCTTCATTAAAAAAAATTTTTTTGGTTGAATATTCAAATCATTGGTTGCATTTTGAACTCTTCGTCTGAATTTTTGTTTAAGATTCATCATTTAAGTTGAAAACCTTTCTCTTTGGTTGAAAAATAACTATTTTGATACAAATTTATTTTTTAAGATGAGAATTAATTTTCTCCATTGAATTTAAATGTTTCATTTTTTGTTTAAAACTTAGCTTGAAAACTTAGCTTCGGTTGAAAATTCAACTCTCTTCTAAAAAATGCTTCTTTTTGTCTTGAAAGTTCAATTATTTAGTTTAAAATACAACCACTAAATTTGTTGTGTTAATAATAAGAATATTGGTGTTAAAAATAGAGGACCCTACCCAATAGTTGATAATGAACATACAGTAGACAACCGTTAATTTAAAATACCAATATATTTAAAATATGTAATTAAATTATTAGTTAGGGTACTGTACGCTTTGGTAAGTTAAAATTAATTATTATAGGCATATTTGTGCTATGAATAGTAGCTTTTTAAAATATTTTAGTAGTATATCCACAGCGGCACGGGAACACTTATCGGTCGATGGTAAATTTGCATTACCGACCAATGGTAATTACCTGGTGTTGATAACTAAGCATTGCACAGAATTTTGCTCGGTAGGTAAGTGCTCCCGTATCGCGGTAGCTATACTACTTATTTTCATTTATGATTATGAATGATATTTTATAGTACTTAGAATAGAAGCATCTATTTTAATTTGAATTTTAGTTGGCAATCAAAATAAGAAACCTGTAATAAGTGCGCTATTTTTACTAGTATAAGATACTTCATACTTTTCTTTCAGGGGATAAGAAGTCCTCATTTGCATTTTGGACTTCTCAACACAAGTGTGAGTACCGTCCATCGTGATTTATTCACCAATGCCATGAGTGTAAGAAATTTAACTATAAGTCTTCACAAGAATGATGTAAGGACTCTTTCGAATCCTTCTTCTGCTCACAAACCAAGTGTTCCGGGTAAAAGATTCCTCATGAGGCTCAGAATGGCTGGAAGTCACTTAGACTGTGATTGTGACATTGGGTAAGCCACAAAAATAATTTTAGAAAACTATTTACATTTTAATTTTTGTTTGGTTGAAATTTGAAAAATAAAAATCGCAGGGATAATTGTGCAAAATAGCTTAAAAAGTGGGAAATAGAATTGTTTTTCACGCCCAAGACAGTACTAGCTGGGTGATAATTCTTGACTTGCCGCGATCTCGAACGTTAATCATGGACGGGCGCGGTTTAGCTCTCGGATGGGTGACCATTCGTGATGTTTGCTGAGTCGTGTTTTCATTACGTTTAGCTACTGTCAAGATCCAAAATGAACCTTTTGTAAATTATAACAATGAAATTAGACTATTTGAACAAGTTTGAACCCCAAGCATTGAAAAAAATATATTGTTTTGATTGAGGTGATCTAAACTTACAATTTTGCACATTGTAAAAATTAAATTGAACAATTTCAAATACTAAGCTTTCAAAATAAAATAATTTTTAGTTTTAGGTGCTCATAATCCAATTAAATTTGCCAGATTCAAAATGCATCATTTTCAGGGCTTTATTTTGAATCTATCGAGTTCCAAATTGGAAATTGTGAAAATGATAAAAATGAACAATTTCAAACCCCAATCGTTCAGAATAGAACAATTTTTAGATGGAGGTCTCAAAATTTAATTCAAATTCTCCATGTTTAAAATCAAGCATTTTCAATGCTTGATTTTGATTCTATCTAATTCTAAATTAAAAATTATAAAAATCTACAATTTTAAACCTGAAGCATTCAAAATAAAAAATTTTAGCTTTAGGTGTTAAAAATTCAATTAAAATTCGCTAGGTTGAAAAATAAATTATTTTCAATATACCATTTTGAAACTCTCGAATTCTAAACTTAAAATTTTAAAAATTAAAAAAATTAAATCGAGCAATTTCAAATCCCGAGAGTTCAAAATAAAATAATTTTTAGTTTGAAATGCTCAATATTCAACTAAAATTCGCCAGGTTCAAATTGAAGCACTTTCAGTGCCTTATTTTGAATATCTGGAATTCTTAATTTAAAATTTTGCAAATTGTAAAAATGAAACTGAACCATTTTAAACTCTCCATGCATTCGAAATGAAATCATGTTTAGTTTGAGTGGCTCATGATCCAACTAAAAGTCACCAGGTTTGAAATGAATATTTTTCAATGCTTGATTTTGAATCTTTCGAGTTCCAAATAAACAATTTTTGAAATGATTAAAATGAAGAATTTCAAACCTCTCAAGCGTTCAGAATAAAATAATTTTTAGTTTGAGGTTTCAAAATTCAGTTAATATTCGACGGGTTTAAAAGAAAGCATTTTACATTTTTCAGTTTGAATATGTTGAATTCTTAAATGAATATTTGGAAAATTATGAATATGAAATTAAAACATTTCAAACTTTAAACGTTCAGAATAAGCTAATTTTTTAGGTGAGTGGCTTAAAATTTAATTAGAATTCGCGATATTAAAAATGAAGCATTTTCAATTCTTCATTTTCAGTCTGTCGAATTTCAAAATTAAAATTGTGGAAATTATAAAAATGAAATTGAACCATTTCAAATTCCAAGCGTTTAAAATAAAATGATTGTAAGTTTCAGGTGCTCGTAATCCAATAAAAATTAATTTTTTGAAACTTACAGATGGATCGAAATGTGGCAAAGAAAGCACAGACAATACCAGGAGGATCGTTGCAATTCGCATTACGAATTAACAAATTATGAACGCGAGGAAGACATTGAATTTAATTGTTGGGACAACGGTTGGGACGACGATCTTCGGGAAACTTTTTGCATTAATAAAAATAATATGTCAGTCTCAGATATCCTCAAAAAAGAGCTCGAATGTGGATGGAGTTCAGCTCCTTCTCTCAATTTTCCAAATCTTGCTATTCTCTTCTTTTTCACAATCACTTCAATCTATGCTTACTAATTTTTTTTATTTTTGCAATTTTTGAGTTACATTCTTATTCCTTTACAATCTTTCACTAGATCTTATTTCGAAAGAAAGGAAATTGTCACTTTACCTTAAGTACTTTGAATCAAAATTTTTTAATTTCATTATACAAATATTTTTTATTCCACTTTAATTTTTAAATTTTCATTTATTTTCCAATCCGAATTTTAATTTAGATTCATCTTTGTTCTAATTTTTCGCAGAGATTGAAAACTAAGAGAAGACTCTTGTACAAAATGGTCTATTCACATAATCATTTCACTTGAAACTTTAATCTAAAAAATGGTCAGAATTGACGTTTTTTATTGTCTTCAAAGGAAGATTTAAAATTTATTTTCGTAACAATATAAGACTAAATTCTAGAAACAAAATCGGTACGAAGATCATTTTAAGCCGAGAGAAATTCTCTCTAATTGTGAGAAAAATAAATGAAAAAATTATAAATATACGAAATTATCGAAAATCATAAGAGTATCAAAGTTTGGAATCTAAATTTTTCTTTCAGAAGAGAAGAGGAAAAAATTAAATTGTAGCTTTTATACGTGTCTACGTGTACATAGAAGAATGCGCAGAATAAGAAACTCCGCGGAAAGATTTAATTTAAATGATTAACAATTGTTGCCAAAAATTTAAGTATTTAAATTTATTATAAAAACAAATTTTCTAAAATTAAATTTAAACCTAGTATTTCAATGTTAAAATAATCTTTTCGTAGAGCTTCTATGAAATAAAAAATTCCAAATACGAATATATTATGCAAACTGAGAATCGAGAATAGCGATTGAATAATAATTAATTTCGGTCGATTATTGTACGTTTATTTTACTACGTACTTATTAATAAAATACTCTAGTATTAAGAGCTCGAAAAAAAGGAATTTTTCTGGCTTTTCGTATTATTATATAAATATTCGATAAGACGATAATTTAGTCCGAACTTAGATGAAAACAAATATCTATTTGTAAAATATGTAATAAAGGTTCAAATTGTAAAAATACTTCTTTTCCTAAAATTATCCAAGTCGAAATAAAACTTTTTGATGTTATAAAATTGGTTTGAGATTATATATGAAAGGATTTAACTCATACTTAATTCGAAAGACATGTTTTTCACTGTAAGATCATAAATATTTTTAAAAAATGTTAACCACAAATTTGAGTTTTCAGCTCAAAACATGAATTTTCTACCAAGAAGAAAAAATTTTCGATAAAAAACATGAATTTTCAACTAAAAAACATAATTTCAATAAAAAAACAAAATAGTTTAGTTTTCAGTTGAAAAAATGATTTAAAAAAAAACGATTTTTATAGAAAATGGTTCCATTTTCAAGCAAATAAATAAATTCTTATGATGAATCCTTATCCAAAGAAATGAATTTTCAACCAAAGACGTGAATTATTCACCAAGAAAATTAATACTCTGCCCCAAAAAACGATTTATTTTAACACAATACAGAAATTTTCAAGAAAATAGTTGAATTTTTAAATGAAGATACATTTTCAACCAAACATGGAATAATTGAATTTTCAGTTAAAAAAATTAATTTTCAACAAAATAGTTGTTCAATTTAAAAAGAAAATACTTTTCGCATTAAATGATGAATAATCAATCAAAAAAATTAATTTGAAAAAAAAAACAATTGAATTTTCAAGGAAAAAGAGCAATTATCAACGTAAAATGTTATATGAATGTAATAAATCAATTTTAACGCAAAAAGTCGCATTTTCAAACAAAAAGAATGAATTTTTAAGCAAATTGTTGAATTTTCGTCAAAATAATAAAATGAACTTGAAATTCAGATCATCAAAAATTCTCGGACTTTGTCAGGTTTTTCCTAACTTTCCGGAACCTCGGTTCCCTGGCGGACCGATGGAACTGAAAGGAGTCTCTACAAAGTACCCTTAAAGACCCCACTGAGCCCCCCCTTCGGTTCCTTCTTAAAAAACTAAAAAAAAACAGCAAGATCTACTTTTAAATTGTTCAAATTCGGATTCTACATTAAAATTTCCATTAGAAACTCACGGAGTAATCGCAATACTTTTTTTTTAAGCGTTAAAAAATTTTTAAAAATGTAATTTACTTCTGCTGAAGGTGACTTCAAGCGCATCCACAAATAGCTTAAGTAGTATGTTGCGCGCGAAGTTTAAAAATAAAATTCAAAATTGGGAAATAAATGGAACTAAATATATGTAGCAATTTATATGTCTAATTTTACAGAAAGTCAATACCTTTTCTAATAAGAATAATATGAAAAATGAGAATTGAAACAAATCCTTCACCTTTAGTGCTGGCATCTCGTCTCGTAACCTCAAGGAAACTGCTTGACTGCTCTCACTTGCATCGCATCACACTGACGGAACGCATATTAACTACTAAAAGAAGATGCACTTGAAGCCGCCTTCGGCCCATGTAAATGAGAGCTATTTTATTTTTTAAAGTTTTTAACACTGCAAGATAAAGTATTGCGATTACTCCGTGAGTTCCTAATGCAAATTTTAACGTAGAAACCGAATTTCAACAATTTAAAAAGTGAACTTGCTGTTTTTTTGAGTTTCTTAAGAAGAAACTGAAGGGTGACTCAGTGAGTTCTTTAAGGATACTTCGTAGAGGCTTCTTTCGGTTCCTTGGGTCCACCAGGGAATTGAGAAGAAGAAAGAATAATAAATTGCAATTTTTGAACTAATTTAGAAAAATGGCATTATTTATTCTACCTATTTGAAGTGGCTAGGTGTTCATGATTCTTACTTCTTCTTTAGCTCACGCTGTGGGGAGAATAAGGGTTTCTGCTGAATATGGTTACAAAAATAAATAGGCAGTCGCGGACAATTGTCCAGGGGTGTTCCCGAAGGAATTAACCCCCAAGCGGAGGTGTGAAAACCGTGCCGAAAGCTGAATGATACCTGGGTGAGGTGTCTAGAACGGTGACTCTGGGATACCGGGAGACCTTTCAGAATACACAGCCTTATCCTTGCATGCGAGGCTCTAAAAGGATGGACGAACCGCTTTCCCTAGCTTCTCGTGAGAACAACAATGACAACACCAAACATAGTTGTGGTAAGTGCGGTTCAAAACAACAGAACGCGCAGGGCTCCCGACAATGGGTCGGCCAACAATGCCGACCAATCTAGAGCTGGGGGAGCCAATGAAAATGGATTCAATGCGATGGATCGGCGGGATCTCGCAACCTTTGGGTGGACGGAGCGACTGAATCACGACTTGCTAGAGTGCTACGATGCGAGTGTGGCCCCTGAACGGGGTTGCATGGTACGGCTGCATGCTCTGTGGTGCGAAAAGCACCCGGAGCTATCGCACTTTTTGCAGCAACGTCTGCGAAACCATGCTGAACTAATCCGTAAAAGGGGCTATGTAGGCGGAACGCCTACTCTACCATAGCTAGAACAAGCCGGCAACAGAGAAAGAGAGGCGACACTCAGACCAACCGCGGGCAGACATCCAATAGATGAAGAGCGATGCTTTACGACCCGGAGAAACATCAACACCAAGGTCTCTCTCAAGCCTAAAAATCTGGCTGAAATGGATGACGAGCTTCGTGGACATTTTTCCGGAGAATCCGACCTCTGGGCTTTCAATTATTATGTGTATAATGTATCGAGATCTTATAAGGGAGTTGCAACGATTGTATCCGGAATATTCTGTTAAATTGATCGTCCTTATCACCGGCGCTCTTGGAGGTGCCAAGCTTTCACTTGCTAATGGCCTAAAAAGCATCCCTGCGTGTCAACAATATGCTAGAACACTTGCGGGAAAAATGCAGAAGGCGGTTGTCCTTGGGTCGCTCCGTGTTCTTAGGGTGCACGAGGCTTCTGCTGGATCGTCGTATTGATTCCTTTACAGACTGTAACCACCTATCTCATGGTCGTGAGACGTAGTTGTGGCTGAAATTTTACTGCGATTTCGCTGGAAGCGAGTGCAATTTTCCAGATTAGCACCCGCTCCCGGCGAAATCCTGCGATTGTCCTTATGACAAAT
>NC_046661.1:78142712-78146708 GCF_010883055.1 Belonocnema kinseyi | reverse complement strand
GTCTGTAATAGAATCAATACGATGATCCGGCAAAAGTTTCATGCACCCTAAGAACACGGAGCGACCCAAGGACTACCGCCTTCTGCATTTTTCCCGCAAGTGTTTTAGCATATTGTTGACACGCATGGATGTTTTTCAGGCTATTAACGAGTGAAAGCTTGGCACCCCCAAGAGCGCCGATGATAAGGGCGATTAGTTTAACAGAATATTCCGGGTACAATCGTTGCAACTCTCTTATAACTCCCATTTCATTCCTCTTGGCTATGATGTTTTTGTCAGCTGGTGCCAAAAATGATGTACAGCCGCGGAACAGAAGACTTAAGATGCATACTTTTGTTCATGTGCATAACATTTCTTGTCCTGATATCAAGGGGCCTGAGTTCGTTCTTCGTTCATGGAACAATTCCAAATGTATAGAGTTCTACCGGGACCGCAAGCATGTTCGTTGCAGATACTTTGTTCCTCGCCGACAGTTCGGAAGACCAAATCTTCCGGACGAATCGTTTGTATCTGCTTCGTAGAGTATCCTTTATAGATGTCACATCCTGAATGCGGCTCTGTGGCACGCCCAGGTATGCATAAGTCACTCTAGCGCAAAGGTGTCGTATAGCGCTTCCATCGACGAGCTCAGAGTCTTCAGGGATGCCATTAAGTTTTCTATGCTTCAAATAAACCTTGGCGCATTTGTCTAACCCAAATTCTGTTCCTATTTCCTTAGTATATCGTTCGAAAATCACTAGAGCTAGAGTGAGGAAAAAGAGGAGTGGGCTCATGGTGTCGCCCTGAGAGACACCTCTCTGAAAGGTAACCTTGCTAGTTGTCACGCGATTTTTTTCAGATGAGATAGTTAATCTGGTTTTCTAAAGCAACGTCAATACCTCGATGCACCTCACGATTTGCGGATAAATCTTTAAGTTTTCAAAAAGACAGATGATAAATCTATGGGAGGCCGCATAGAAAGCTTTTCGATAATCAATCCAGGCCATCGATAGGTCACGCTTGTAAAATGCTGCATCTTTTCAGACACATCTGTCGATGAGCAGGTTCTCCCGACATCCCGCTACGCCTTTCTTTGAGCTTCGTTGTTCATACATTTCTTGCCACACAGGTTCAATTGCCCAAAAAGTCCTATCATTTAGGATAGCTGTGAATGTATTATACAGTGTATTCAGACAAGTGATTGGCCTGTAATTCTTCGGGTGAGCTAATTTGCCTATTTTCGGCAGGAGTATTTTGCGCCCTTCAACCAACCACTCCGGAATCGGCTCTTCCGACTTTGAATATGAGGTGAAAATACGGGCCAATTGCTGATGGGTTAAAGGAAACTTCTTCCACCAGAAGGTTTTGATACAATCTGGTCACGGTGCGGAATAGTTATTCTACTTTTTTCACCTCCTCGGTAGTGATGGATGGACATTCATCATCAGGTGTTATGAGGGAATCACACAGCTCCTTGAAGCTATTTATAGTTTCTGAGTCTTCGTCCAGTCTATGCTGCACTTCGTAGACTTCTCTCCAAAATACTTCGACCTCCTCTGGTTTGGTTGGATGGTCGACAGTAACTGGAGGATCTTGGAAGAGTCGAGATGGGTCAGAGAGAAACTGTTGCATCGGCTAAAGTTCTCGCTGCATTATAAATACAATAATTGATAGCCCAGAGGTCGGATTCATCGGAAAAATGTCCACGAAGCTCGTCATCCATTTCAGCCCAATCTTTAGGCTTCAGAGAAACCTTGATATTGATGTTTCTCCGGGTCATAAAGCATCGCTCTTCCCCTATCGGATGCCTGCTCGCAGTTGGTCTTAGTGGCGCCTCTCTTTCTCTGTTGTCGGCTTGTTCTAGCTGTGGTAGAGTAGGCGTTCCGCTTACATAGCCCTTTTTTTGGAGTAGTTCTGCATGGTTTCGCAGACGTTGATGCGAAAAGTGCGATAGCTCCGGGTGTTCCTCGCACCACAGAGCAGGCAGCCGTGCCATGTAACCCCGTTCAGGGGCCACACTCGCATCGTTGCACTCTAGCAAATCGTGATTCAGTCGCTCCGCCCACCTAAAGGTCACAAGATTCCTCCGATCCATCGCATTGCATCCATTTTCATTGGCTCCCCCAGCTCTATAGTGATCGGCATTGTATATTATATACACACACACTCACACACACACACATATATATATATATATAGCTATGAGCTAATCCGTAATGATTAGATCTAATTCTAGCTGTTGTCACGATATCTCTTTTCTTCTTTGCTTGCAGTTAAATGAACAATGGTTTTCTTGTTTCTAAGTAGTAAATATCAAAGTAATGTTTTCCTGTGATAAAACTTTTCTGAACTCAGGTATCTTTAGATCGATTAAAAGCATTCTCATATGCAAATTGACAGAGATCTGTATGTGGAATTAAATAATGAAGGTCGGCGCCTTCCGTGGCACCTGTCTAGTCTAGATTGTCAGCCACTTCGTTGTCATGAATGCCTTTATGTGCAGGAATCCAAACATGTTCTATAATAATATCACTGTTTTTAGCAATGTGTGATAGATTACAGATTTTAAATATAAAGTATGAAGTGGAAGAAGAGGTATTGAAATTTTTACATGCCTGAAGGACAATTCGAGAGTCTGAAAATATAGTAGAATGAGAATTATTGTTGCTTAGGATAAATTCTATAGCTTCGCACATTGCTTTTGACTCTGCAGTGAAAATTAAAGCATCTGGGAAGATTTTATATTTCACATATATGTCAAGTTGATGGGAGAAGATTGCTAGACTGACGGATTTGTTTGAGAATCACTGGGGTGATATATGATTGGGATTGCAATGATTGGGAGGTAAAAAATCTGATCATCCCTTCCTTGTGTCAAGCGACGCACTTCCAAAACTGAGCATCCATTGCTTGTAATGACAAAGCTTTTTATTTCGTCTGAGGATATATCATTGGGTACATTTTTTATAATAACGTCTTCCTAGGATTTTATAATTATCAACGATCTTGTTTGTATCTGGACCAAACTTGCACTCGACGGAAACAATATTCCTATTGTCTTTTTTAATATTCTTGATAATATTTGGAAAAGACTTGTGTAAAATACTACCAACCGACAGTGGATGAAGCGTTTCCTGAGAGGATTGGATAGTGACAAAATAAGGGCCTTTGTTATTGGGATCACCCTTATGGATGCTAGCAGGTTGGTTAGTTCCATCGTACAAAACTTTTTTTTATCGCCGAGGGTCTCATTATGGGAACCATGTGTTGGGTCACACAATCTTTTTCTGGGATTTTTGACTACGATGAGGTTAGGATCATGTGGGTTGCTAGGAGCAGGTTCAGCAGAGTTCTTAAAAAGATCTATTGATGACATTTCCTGAGAGAAGGGATTTAGAGAGCAATCTATGACTTTTAGGTTTAACTCGGCATTTGTCTCTTCAGTATCGGAGTCATCTCCATTAGGTATTTTGTGATCGCGTGAGCAGGCGGGTCAGCGATGTACAGAGGTTATACTCACCTTCTTAACTGCTTTACGACTGGGCAGAGTTGTATTTGGGATGTACCGCACGGTGAGCTGGAAGCCACTTTTAGCTGGTCGGCCATGCCGAAAAAAACGGACTAGGTAGATTTGTTTGGAAGGCTTTCAAGAATCGAAAAAACCTTGCCTCAAAATCCTAGCTGATCGGTTTTACAAATTTTAAGGAAAAACTATAAATTTTAACCCCATTATTTGTTTTCATTTGTTAACGTTCTAAATAAGATCTGTAATTTATCAAAACAATCAAATTAACGTCAATAAATATGAATAACTTCAAGATGACGATGGTTACAAACGTAAACATACATGTATGTTTACGTTTGTTTACGAGCGGTGTACATGTGTATACACATGTACACCGCTCGTCTATTTTGACAGAAGCACGGCGCTCAAGTTGTTCGTTTTCATTTTCACACATCAGTACGCGATTAACTGCTTTCGCGGACAGATCGTTGATTGACTATTACTTATGACCC
>NC_046661.1:78133914-78142612 GCF_010883055.1 Belonocnema kinseyi | reverse complement strand
GTACATGTTATATTTGTCCGCGAAAGCAGTTAATCGCGTACTGATGTGTGAAAATGAAAACGAACAACTTGAGCGCCGTGCTTCTGTGAAAATAGACGAGCGATGTACATGTGTATAGACATGTACACCGCTCGTAAACAAACGTAAACATACATGTATGTTTACTTTTGTAAACATCGTCATCTTGAAGTTATTCATATTTATTGACGTTAATTTGATTGTTTTGATAAATTACAGATCTTATTTAGAACGTTAACAAATGAAAACAAATAATGGGGTTAAAATTTATAGTTTTTCCTTAAAATTTGTAAAACCGATCAGCTAGGATTTTGAGGCAAGGTTTTTTCGATTCTTGAAAGCCTTCCAAACAAATCTACCTAGTCCGTTTTTTTCGGCATGGCCGACCAGCTAAAAGTGGCTTCCAGCTCACCGTGACCGAGGGACTAATTCCTTACTTTGTGGTTTTATGGCCAACTACCTGCATCAGAAGGAATAAATACTTGAAATTTTGTTTAAAAGCAAACACAACGCGATATACACTTGTCGGATTCTCTTCAATTTCCGCTATTCCACGATTCTTACTTGCCGGGTTCCCACAGCGTTTAACTACTGTCGAGCGGGAAGTTTGTGGAATGTCTATACACCCTCTATAAAAGAACTTATACAGGGTGGACACGCTGTGGCTTGCATTCATGGCGAATCGAATTTTACCCGAATTTCACAATAGCAGGGAAGAAGCCATTATACAGGGGTCTTTTCATATTTAGCGCCTTTAAAGTTGCATTCGGATCGGCCATTCGGTCGAATCCGTGCATCTTCGGATCAAATTTATCAGTTTCCATGGTTGCGTTAGAAACTTCAAATGGATACAAGTGTCAAAACAATATAGCTTACGTTACATAGTAATTAAAAATAAAAAAAAGTGTTTAATTAATAATGAAATGAGACATGTGAACTGAGAAGTAAACGTCAATTTTTTCTGTGCCAATAACATTATTCTGCGCTTTCAGTGGGCGAAGAGTGAATTGTGCTTAACGCTTATTTATGGCATAAAAACAGGTATGGTATGAATAGACATGATATGTTTTAAATAAAGTGAATGAAATGTTACATGCCTAAACTTTAAATTGACATTACCTACATTTACTTACAGCGATTAGGGCAAACAGGTGAATCTGAACATAACCTCGAAATAATGACAGATCGGCCCGGCATATTTATTATACTTTCGATTGCTTATTCTTTACCAAAGAAATGTTTTGTGGTTTTGTATGTTTATCACTGACAGTGCCGGCAGTAATAATTTAAATAATAATTACTTATTAACAATTTAACAATCATTACTTATTAATCATTTTAATAAGTTAAACATTATTTCTGAATTTAAAATTTGATTACCATTGTTTTTTACACAGATCGATCCTAGGAAAAATACACATAAGGAAATGCAGATGGAATTAGTGCATTTCGGCTTCGTATATTTCAATAAACAGTATTGAAAAATCTTTATTTCCGGACTTTATCCCAAGCAATGTAACTTGCACCTAAAATCAATTTTAAGTAGGTTTGAGGGTATGCATCAAATTTTAAATTCAGAAATGATGTTTAACTTATTAAAATGATTAATAATTATTAATCATTTTAATAAGTTAAACCCACTGGAAACGCAGAATATGATTACTATTTTATAGTATTTGTCACTCAGCATACATTCCATAATGTTATTGGCACAGAAAAAATTGACGTTTACTTCTCAGTTCACAAGTCTCATTTCATCATTAATTTAACACTTTTATTATTTCTAATTACTATGTAAAATAACCCATATTGTTTTGAGACTTGTATCCATTTAAAGTTTCAAACGCAACCATCGAAATTATGATAAATTTGATCCGAAGATGCACGGACTTGACCGAATGGCCGATCCGAATGCAACTTTAAAGGCGCGAAATAGGAAAATACCCCTGTATAATGGCTTCTCCCCTGGTATTGTGCAAGTCGGGTAGCATTCTATTAACCATGTATGTAAGCACCAGCGTGTCCACCCTGTAGAATCATATAGAAGAAACCTCAATATGCAAATTATTGCCTTTTGTCAACGTATATTGCATATAGAAGCCTATAGAACTCGTACTGCTATAAGAATCTATATGAAATTACTAGCAGTCGCTAAGGTGTTGTCTATAAGTTTCTTTAGGTATTTTTACTTCATTTTTTGAAATTCCTCATTGGTCCTTATAGATTTCCGGGTCTATATGGCTATTTACGGTATCACCAACAGCCACTGAGGTGGTTTCTATATACTTCTATTGGTATCTATATTTTCTTTCGTTGAGTGTCCCATTGATTCTCAAACTGTATGACTATTATACACTATCATAGTTTATGTGGTCCTATATGGAATTACCAAAAGTTATTGGGGTGGTTTCTATACGCTCATAGACTTCCAGGTCTGTATTGCTCTATATGAACTTACCAACAGCAACTGAGGTGGTTTACATAATTATGCTTCTGTTTGTATTTTTACTTCGTCTCGGTGAATGCCACATTGATTTTCATAGACTTCTGATTCTATGCGGCCCTATATGGAAATACCAACAGCCACTGAGGTAGTTTCTATATGCCTTTGTTGGTATATTTCTTTCTTTTTGGGAATGTCTCATTGATTCTTATAGACCTCCTGCTCTATATGGTTTTATATGGCATTTCCAATAGCCACTGTGGTCGTTTCTATACGGAAATGGGAAAATGTACAAATAAAAGGGGAACGTGGAGAATAGGAAAAAGGGTCAAGAGGACGGGGAAATGAAGATAGGGGGAAGGAGAAATGGTGGAAAGAGCAAGCGGAACCGGAAAAAAGGAATGGGGAGAAGGAAAGGGGAAAGGGTTAAAAGGAGAAATTGGAAAGAAAAACGGTGAAGGGGTTTGGGAAAGGGGAAATTAAAATGATAAGGGGAAATGAGAAAGGGGTAAAGGGGAAGGGAAATGGTTCCCTTTAAACCTTGTTCTTTTTCCTATTCTTCTCTTCCCCCTTTTATTTTTCTGTTTTCCCCTTTTCCTTTCCCTTTCCCTTTTCACCCCTTCCGGTTTCTCATTTTCTTCTTCCTTTTTTCTTTTTACTATTCCCTTTTTCTGTTTCCCTCTCTCCTGTTTCGCTCCCCTTTTAACCTTTCCCCATTTCCTTCACTCATTGTCCCTTTTTCCCATTTCCCACTTTACTTTTTTCTTTCCCCCTTTTCCCTTTACTATTTTCTCCTTTTCCCCTTTCACTTTTGTAAATATTTTATGATGAACGGGTTAAAAAAGCACTTTAATTTACTTCATATGATATTAACACTTGTGGCGAATGTCTCATTTGCGTGGTTCAGTTCATGTATAGCGGGCTTAAAGTTTTTCATGTAGTGAGCGTAAAGTTTCATGTTGGCCCGGCGGCGAAGTGCGCATGTAAGAATGTCACTGGTGTAGAAGTGGCCACATTACGTCTGCTAGACGTGCATGCAATGACATATTTTCAAGGGGGGTATTTAATTTAATGGATTTTGAAAAATAAAAAATAATATAAAAATACACTTATTGTAAAAAATCTTTTTTTCAAATAATTTAAAAACTTCAGTTTTACTCGATGGCATTGGTATTATTGCTTGGTCTTCAGTTTGCAGGCATATTGACATCAATGTTACAACTTGAAATACCTAATCATAACGCTGTTCCGTTTTTCAACACTTTTAAAATGAGCTGACTACAAAATGTCCTTTTGATCTTCTTGATTCTTCTTTCACAATCTGTGAAATCTTTTTAAATCTTTTTAAAAGTTTTTTTACATTTAATTTTCTAGAAAAAAATAAGGAATCCTAGGGAAAATGTTTTATTCTCTTAAAGTCTTATATCTCTTTTGTTCTCTTTACATTGCCGAACTCTCACTTTCCGTCCTTTGAAAATAGTACGAGGAAGAGACAGAGGGACATCCGACAGAATCATTATATAACGTAATCTTACATCTGTTACATTGTTTTACATAATGCTACATTATGTTACATCCCACTTATGAAATCCATATAGGAACCACTTTAAATCCTGTTTGCAATTTCATATAGATTAAATATCTGGAGAATACATATAACACCCTATAGAAGTAGGTAATTTACAGGTTGTTTAAAAAATCCTATTTGCACATCCATATAGAAAGCACGTCAGATTATTTTTGCAGTTCCAAATAGATTCATATAGATTAGGTAAGTAGCACGTCGTCAGAAAATTTCTACTCATAAAATCCATATAAAAATCACTTAAAATCCTGTTTGCAATTTCATATAGATTAAATGTCAGGAGAATACTATAAAACCATATAGAAGTAGGGAGTTATCACGATATTAAAAAAATTTTATTTACACATCCATATAGAAATCACGTCAAATTATTTTTGCAGTTCCTTATAGAATACTTCTTGTGAGGATACATATAGATTCAAATAGTAGAAGTAGGTAATTAGCGCACCGTGGCAGAAAAGACCCACTTATAAAATCCGTATAGAAACCACTTTAAATCCTGTTCGCAATTTAATACAGATTACATATCAGGAGAATACATACTACACCATATAGAATTAGGGAATGTATAGACTGTTAAAAAATTCTATTTGCACAGCCATATAGAAAGCACGTGAAATTCATTTTGCAGTTCCTTATAGAATACGTCTTTAGATGATACATATACATTCATATAGTAGAAGTAGGTAATTAGCGCGTCGTGGCAGAAAAGTCCCACTTATAAAATCTATATAGAAACCACTTTAAATCCTATTTACAATTTCATATAGATTACATATCAGGAGAATACATAGAACACCATATATAAATAGGGAATGTACACGGAGAAAAAGATATCGCACAATGATATCGCAAAAACATCTATATTGCAAGAAAACGCAATATGATAACGTACAATTAGGTCCCGGAGCTTTGTACGATATTATAATGCTCTAATATCACAGATAAAAATGAAGTTAAATTTTGTTGCTGCCGTCTGCTAGGGCGTCCTTAGCAGCAATGGGAAAAGGCAGAGTATGAGTCAGTTCGAGCTATAAATCGGGACTCTAGATTTAAAACAATCACAGAGATAATTAAAATTTTGCTGCATGTAAGACCTGCAACTGTTAATGATTAAACATATTTCCGCGAAAGTTTCATTGAGGTTAGGAAAATAATTCTGAACTCGTCGATTGCGCCGCGCTGAAGTGAGCAATTTTCAGTAAAACATGTAGAATCTACGACAGAAAACACCAAAAAATATTTACTTACTGATATATTTCCTTCGAAATAAATCACATTATTGTAGATGAATTAGAACTTACTTAATACAATTTAGCAAAGGCGCAAAATCTAACTGACGGACGGGAATCCCCATTTCTTACGTTATAGATTGCACAATTATGCGGTATATAATGTAAAAACTTGCAATGTACGATATCACGATTTTGCGCTATTATAATGCGATAATTACGATATATAGCGCAGGAATTACGATATATATTGTAATTTGGGCGATATAGTTTTCTCAGTGTACAGGCTGTTTAAAAAATTCTATTTTCACAGCCATATAGAAAGCACGTAAAATTAATTTTGCAGTTCCACGCATAGAGTACTATGAGATAAACTTTATATATTATATTTAAAGATATTAAATATCTGCTTATAGAGAATTAAGGTTTGATATTTTGAATTTAATTATTTTTCTTACATTATAAAATATCTGAAAGTTTAAATAAAGGAATAGTTTTAAATTCAAAATGGCAACCTGAAGTTTAATTTTGTTGTAAATGAAAGTACGAAATAATTTGATAAAGTGAAAGATGTATTGGACAGGTTCATTGACAGATCGATTTCGGTTAAATAATGCGACATGTATTTTGAAACACAAATTGAAGAATATCAAATACGGATATATAATGGACAGGTCAATGGTGTCAAAAGGTTAAAAAAGATTCAATATAAGTCAGCCGTGTAAAAGGTTTAAAAAGAAACATCCTTCAACACAATTCAACATAAAAAATAACGCTCAAAACTGTATCATAAATAAAACTGTCTAATATAAATAATAAAAATTCGGATTCGCATACGCAACTATAAGGCAGAGTCGCAACTGACAACATTGAGCCGCAACTGAAGGAAGCCTAGAAAGCCATTTGCCGTTAAAGCGTGGAAAGTTGTGATGCGGTCGTTTTTTGGCCAGTAATTGAGCCTGGGAAAACAGCTGGGAATCAGGATCCCATCAAATTGACCCACTTCACTTAAATCGGGAAACCGGCATCATGCGTTGTGTTTCGGCAGCCATTACGACCTATTAGATATGGTTTGCAAGCATAGAAAGAAAAAAATCCACACTGAAAGTAGAACAATTTCTTTCAGTGTTCACACTCTTTTAAACAAAAGAAAAAACAAATACACTTCTTTACACTTTTAATACCTTAGTTACCTGCTTAGACGCAGTGGCTCGGCTCTCATCAGCGTGGTTTTGTTCGAAAATTCGGGAGATATCTCGTTCACAATAGAACTGGTTGCGATATTTTTAGCGAATGACCATCGGTGCTCGTAATCGCATCGCTGTACGATACATTTCCCTCGCGAACATGACGGTTTCCAGGAACTCACCAATCATTCGGATAATTATCCGCGCGCTTTTCCATCATTCTGGCGCTCTTACTATTTCGCCAATAACAAGCGAGAGATTCGTCGCCCTGTCATACGAAAATTAACTACCGGCCATTAGCATATTTTACTCTCGGCGTTATACGAATCGTACATTTTGCCACAGTACGTATTGGGAGGATCCATATAGATCCATATAGAAGTAGGTACTTAGCGCGCCGTCAGAAAAGTCCAATCACTGTTAAAAATAATATTAAACTTAATATACCCAAGCGTATTAAAATTAATATATCAAGCATATAAAATCGCCGTTAAAAGCGATCTTTTTAACTTCATATACATTCTTGTTAATCACTTACAAGAAAAGTCAGATAATTACATTTGTCATCAATTTAAAATAAGTTTAGCAGTAATTTTCGATTGTTAATAATAAAACATGATACCTTCTTCCTGCTAACCAGAAATAAAATTGGATCTCAAATCGAAAAGTTCAGTTAAGCAAATAAATGACAGACCTAACCTACAATTAACTGTCTTCGCCTTAAATTTGGACTATTTAGAGCTAAATTAGGAAAAAGTTTTACCTTTGCATTACAATTTTAATAGAAACAACAATTCAGTCGACGAATTCTCGATTATTAATTTATTTGATAACATTTGACAAGATTTAAAGAAATTAAAGCACGTTGAGTTTTTACGCTCATCGCTATACTGACCTGTATATTAAATTTAATACACATGTATATTAAATTCGCTACACCAATGCATGTTACATATCAGTAGCGGTAGTGCATATTTGCTTCACACACGTGTATATTAAACCTCGTACAGATTTGTCTATTAGTGTGCACTTATAAAATCCATATAGAAAACATTTTAAATCCTATTTGCAATTACATATAGATTACATGTTAGGACAGTATATATAAATCCATAAAGAAGTAGGGAATTCGCACAATGTTAAAAAAATCCGATTAGTATATCCATATAGTAACCACTTCAAATCTTCTTTGTAATTCCATGTAGATGACAGATTCGGAGCATACATATAAATCCATGTAGATGCTTCGGGACTTAATGTGTCGGCATGAAAATCCTGTATGGATATCCATATAAATGCTTATAATAATAAACGCTCTTAGAATACCATTCAGAAATGATTCTCAAATTATACTAGGAAATCCATGTAGAATACATCACAATGAAATCCATATAGATACCTGTAGATTTTCTACGTGGCAATTTTTCTCTAAGTGGTACTACTAATAGGAACCATTACGAACAATTAGATACTTATAGAAGTTCTATATGTTTTTATGAGACATTTAATGGAGGGCATCCAAACTCTTCTGTTTGTAACCGGCTGGATTCAGGAGTTTTAGTATTCTGCACCATTCCACTGCTCTTTCCAAATTTTAAGGTAAATGTGATTTCTCTAAGAATAAAATCTTTAAGAAATAAAGTATTCTCCTGGATTCTATTTCTGTATTTCATCGATTAAACAAAAAAACTCTGGCCATGATATCAAAGGCCAGTCGTACAATTGGCATAAGAATAAACCCAAAAATGAAAAGTAGACAAATATAAATGCAGAGCGACTGTATCACAAAAATAACTGATTTTATAATCATTTGTTGATAATCTTCTGCGGCTCGAATGCTGATCAACTTGTCCAGAATAAATCTCAGTATGTACAAAAAAATCTAGAGGATTAATAATTTACATGATAAAATTTGTAACAATTTGTTTTCAACTACACTTAAATCACAATTCAAAATTTCTCAATTGCAGGGATCACAGTGGTTAATCAGTTGAATTTGATGGAAAATAGGGGATTTTTTCTTCGAAAATGGGGATTTTTTGTCATGGGTAAACTTTATTTCTTTTCAAAATACCAGCGTACTTAACAAAAATTAATAAATGAGCTATTCTTCTTGTCTCGCGAAATTTTTTAAATTAAATATAAAATTAATATTAATTAATACAGGGTGGACACGCTGGGGCTTACCAAAATGCATGCAGCCCCGCATACACACTCCCATAAGAATAGCACA
>NC_046661.1:78128900-78133814 GCF_010883055.1 Belonocnema kinseyi | reverse complement strand
TACAGGGTGGACACGCTGGGGCTTACCAAAATGCATGCAGCCCCGCATACACACTCCCATAAGAATAGCACAAGCGCGTAAGACGGTTTGCATACTTTTTGGTAAGCCCCAGCGTGTCCACCCTGTATGAGACTATTGTACTTAATACTATTTTTTATCTAAAATAATAGAAAACGAAAGCAAGAACAATGACCTTGAGAAGTGATAAAGTTGATGTCAAAATTAATATATCTACAATATCTTCTGTACAATAGACAGACAATAAAAACAGTTGAATTTTTATTAAAAAAATACTAATCTGGAGAAAAACACTAACCTAAAGTTATTCAAAATTGCACGTTTAATTTTTGAAATCAAATCATTATTGATTAAAATAAACGATTAACGCTATTATTGTTCAACTATTGTAAGTATTATTTGAAATCTGATGATTTTTTATTAACAATAGCAATTTTAAAAGAAAAACACGAGATTGTAACAACATTGTAAATCCTTTTTTTTAAACACGAGTGTAACCTAAAATTGTTTAAAATTTGTTACCTTCTTTGAAATACAATGATTTTTTATAAAAAGTAGAGATTTCCGACGTAAAACAATAACATAAAAACAATTTTTTAGTTGTAAAGCTTCTTTGAAAACGATGTTTGTTAAAATAACCGATTTACAGTGAAAAACTTTCGCGTAATAACCTTAAACTGTTCAAAAATTATACATCTTCTTTGAAATCTATATTAATATTTCAGTGTAAAGCGTTTGCAAAAAAAATTTATCCTTTGATACCAAATATTTTGGTTACATTTTTTATTAAAAATATCGATTTCCGATGTAAAATTTCAGCGCAACCTAGGAAGTTCTTCGAAACTTATGCATCATCACATAATTTGAGATTGTTCAAGCTTATTAATCTTATTATTTTGAACAAAAATCATTGCACTTGGATCTGTAGATTTTTTACTGAAACTGCCCATTGCTAATGTATCGTCGATGTGAAACAACAAAACATAACATAAAATTTTATTATTGATGTAGGTTTTTTGATCAGGGAAATTAATTAGTAGTTTAAGATGTTAATTTTGTTTGTCTACTTGGTCCTAATAAATATTATTATAATATTGATTAATTTTTAAAGATTGTGAAAAGAGGATCAGACCGGCAATCTGAAGGACCTGGGCTCATAGCCCAGTGGAGCTAGAGAGCGTTTTTTCACAATCTTTACAAATTAATCAATATTATAATAATATTGATTAGGAACAAGTAGACAAACAAAATTAACACCTCAAACTTTTATATACAGTCGGTTAAATAAGAGAGTGGTCACGACTACTAGCGATCGGTATGCGAATGCTGTAATTTTTTTTTCATATAGAGGTCAGTATAGTCCTTCATGCTTTATGAAAGAGAATCAGCTGAATGATCTTTTTAATACGAACCGAGAATTTTTCCAAAATCTGTGCCGCATACGCTTCGCGCTTCGAAGCAGTTTTTTTGCGCTCGTCGATGACTTCCCAAATCGCGGTTCTGTCCAAAGTATGCCTCGAAGATGCCAAGCCATTATTGACGCCGAAGGTGATTGGACCTGCTATTAATGCATTTGCATGAAAGTTTTCGATCAAATAAAACAATATTTGAAAGAATTTTCGTATTGATTCTTTTCATTTTCTCACTACAGTGACACGCTCTTATTTAACCGACTATAACATAAAATTGTTTAAAACTTATGAATCTTTTTTAAAACCTAATGATTTTTAATAAAAATTTCCATTTCTATCGGAACTATTTTATACAACATTTAAAAAAAATTAAAAATACCGACTTCTGATGTAAAACCCCAACATAAACTAAAAAATTTCAGAGTTGCGAATAGAAAAGTTCGATTTAGAAAATTGGTAAAAGATTATAAATTTTGTTCAAATTATAATGATTTGTTTTAAAAATACGAATTTTCGATGTGAAAATACATAACATAAAGTGGAAAAAAACTTGTAAATCTTCTTAGAAACCTAGTGATTTTTTATTAAAAATTTCCATTTATAATACAATTATTTTAAACCAAAATTGTTGGACTGAAATTTAATGTTTTTTTATTCAAAGTACCCACGAAACAAGAAACGATTGGCCGCGTTTCAATCGTATTTCAAGTCGTATGAAATAAGTATCTTAAGGCCATGTGACGAGAGGGTCACATGACCAAACCTGGTTCTCAATTTTTCTGTCCCAACTTACGTCTGAACGAAATGAGGGATCACTCTGAAAGTTTAGGAAATGAAAGAGGAGGTAATAAAGTCCATGTCTGTGCTTTGTTCCGGAGGAAATTTCGAAAAAAAGATTTCTAAGAAAATGGAAGTAGAAGTTAGATCGGTACTTTTCTGTCCCAACTTACGTCCACACGGAAGGAGATATCGTGTTGAAAATTTGGCACGCTAAATAGAGGGCACGAAGAAATATGTCTCTAGTCTTAACTAATTGGTATCATGAAAAAAGTTTTTTTTGTAAGAGAAATACCGACCGTGCTGTGGAACACTGCAAAAAATTTTCAATTTTGTCAAAGGGCTAACTATAAGGTTTATATTCAGCAAAATGGGGCAAAAAACCCAAAATTGGTCACAAACATTATACACAAATAATCGCACAACTAATGTTTGCACTTTTGATGCAAAAAAAACAAATTTATATCATTAAATAGCACGTGTCTGACATACGTATCAGCTATTTCAAAGCAGCACTAGCGCAGCGAGTAGACAATTTTGAACTTCTACGGGTCTGTGGGTAAAACAGATTGCAGGATTACCTACAGAGAAAGTTAGAAGTCAAACTTCTACTGTAAAGACTAAATGCGTCCGTCGATCATCATTATTTTCATAAATAAACTTTTTTTTCCCCAACTCTTTGCACGGCCGCAAACGATCCTTTAATATTTACTAACATTTCCCGCAAAAAATGTCCGCGTTATTCAAACTTTTCTTTTTCGATATGGATGAAAAAATATTGATCTTAGGTCTGACTTGATCCGCTGTTATACTCATCACATGGCCTTAAAGAGGAATGGCAAATTGCTGACGATAGGTTAGAGGTACCAGTGAATCGGAGAAGTGATTATTTTACGAATCACCAAGAAATATTTCGATATCGATTAAAAAAAGACTGTTCATCGTAATAATACTATTAGGATCCGCTGCGCTTCAATACGCCATCTATTTTTCCAATGCGGCCAAAATGTGAACTCGCGAAACCATGAGGTAGGATTTTGAAGATGCATTTTAATTTGAGCTTGACAACCATTTTGTAATTATTTCACATAGTTTAAACTACTAAATGGATAAAAACAATTAAGATTTATTGGTTAAACTAAGTGTTACATATGTGTAATTTTCATCGTATACAACGAAAAAACACGATTTATGTTTAAACTGTTTTTTAAAAAAAATCGTTATTTTAGTATATTATATATGTTTAAACAAATTACAAGCTTTAATTAACTTACCTTGACATAAAAGTGAACTTAAGGTTGTTGGAATGGTGCGCACAAAAATGGCGAAATCCATGAGACACTCAAAACTTACCAGCGGTCTATGATAATACGGTTTTGAGCTTTTAAAAATGCACTCAGAATATTTCCCCGTCACCGAAAGGGGTTCCATGGTTGCGGGATTTGCGTTTGCTGTCTGATTTTTTTTAACAAATCGGATAAAATTTAAAAAATGAGAGTAAAGTGGTTAAGAAAAATGTATGAGTGGAGACCAAAGCGATAGACAATTGTTCGGCGCTGATCGATCAGCGTTACTTGATCGTACTCATGGACATAGGAACACGGGACTAGGCAGAACACTAATCTTAATCGCATACATTTTTTATTGAAAATAACAATATCTGCAGAAATTTAAAAACGTTAGTCGTTTCAATTTATATATATATATATATATATATATATAATAGAAATTATTGTACACAGCAGATATCGAATTTAGTGACAAATTTTCGCAGGAAAAATTTGCAACAAATAAGCAAATAAGTACATTACCGGCGCTTACTTTTTACAAAGTATTTTCTACGCTCGGAGAGAATCAATTTAAAAAATTAGTTTTTGTATTATTACTACTATTATTTAATTAATTAAAGTAAATAATTCAATTAATTTAGTTAAGTAATTCAATTAATTGATTATTCTACACAGCAGACGCTGAATTTAGTAACAAAAAAATGTAGGAAAAACTTTCAAAAAATTAGCAAGTGCCTACATTACAAGCGCTTATTTTTTACAAACTATTTTCTACGCCCTGATTCGCAAAGATTCTTTATTCTTAGATATTGAGTCAATTAATGTTTTGCATTGGATCTCTCCGAGTGCACTGTCTCGATATATAAGAATAATGAATCTTTGCGAATCAGGGCGTAGAAAATAGTTTGTAAAAAGTACGCGCCGGTAATGTAATTATTTGCTTATTTGTTGCAAATTTTTCCTGCCAAAATTTGTTACTAAATTCGACGTCTGCTGTGCACAATAATTTCTATTATATATCTCGATATTGAAACGACGATCGTTTTTAAATTTCTATAAAACTCTGCATCTTATTCATTTGATCCTACGTAATGTGCTATTTACATATGTGTTTTGCACGTTACAACGCAACAATATATGTAAATAAATCAATAAATAATAGATATTTTCACTTGAAAAATTATTATTAATTATTATCAGCGAGTTCACGGGGGCATCCTTCTAACACTTTTCCCAGTTTTACTATTCCGAATCGAAGTAAGACATGTCAAGAAACAATTACAATATAATGAACACAAAACGCATTTTATTTTATTTGGCCGGTTTTTGGCCTAATTTATTTTTGGACCAAAAAATCTGAAAAAATCATGGTAGTATCTTATAAGTATCCCGAGTCGATTGCACGCTAAACGGACTAC
>NC_046661.1:78125255-78128800 GCF_010883055.1 Belonocnema kinseyi | reverse complement strand
AATCGACTCGGGATAGTTATAAGATACTACCATGATTTTTTCAGATTTTTTGGTCCAAAAATAAATTAGGCCAAAAACCGGCCTTACCGACCCTCCCCCTTTCCAAAATCCAAAACCGCATTCTAAGATTTATCCTTGGTTACCGTAGATCAACGCCTATTCTAGTTATGTTTGCTTAACTTAAAGAACCTCCTTTGTTCCGTCGATTCCAATTTCGAACGAAAACATTTTTACTGAAAGTTTTCTCGATGGAATACTATCCATTGCTTGACTCTGTTTACCGTCTAAAAATCGGTAACATGTGTATATACCTTCTCCGAATATAGATTTCAATCACTATATAGAAAACAATCTGAAAAACGAAACTATCTTTTATGTAGACGGTTCCAAGAATGATGAAACTCTATTAACAGGACAACCTCCCAAAGCACGTTTCAGCCATCCGGGCGGGCTACGAAACCGCCGATCTGAAAATCTTGGCCCGTCCAGCAGACAATATCGACGTGGCCGTTCTGACTCCGCCAATTTCGCAACTCAATGCAGCGGCGATTACGAAAGAAACTTCTCCGGAAACGTCAGAGACCGAACTCGACTGGCTCGTTAACGAATTCAAGCAAGCAAAATTTCAAGTTATAAAAATGCAAACAAATCGGTTGCAAACTCCATCGCATTCGGATTCGCAGAACCAGGACAATTGCAACCGATCTTAGAGCAGGAACGGAAAAAAGCTTTGCTTTTACCATAAGACATACGGTAATACAGCAAAAAGCGTTATTGCCGATAGAAAAAGCCACAACAAAACAGCCCAATAACTGTACATTATTCGCAGCAAATGACACTCGTATTTCCACATTGCGCAAGAAGCGAAGTTCGTCGAACATCAAACTTCGTCGTGATTTTACATTGAACTTCTGCGTAGCCGAGGTTCCTTACCTAATCATCGGTGCAGAGTTCCTAGCGCATTATCGTCTTTTTCTATTCCTTCATAATTCTCTTTTAGTGAACACAACCACCGGTCTCAGCACTGCTGGTGTTCTAAAAAACGCAAGCATTTTCAGGGCGAGTGCCTTAGTTCGGTCCCAACCTTACTCGAAATCCTGGCTGAATTTCCAGAAATAACTAGAGTCTCGCAGACATCAGAGGTCATTGCACGCGATGTTTAACACCACATCCTCACCACAGGGCCTCCAATCTCGGGGCGTGCTAGGCGTCTGCCTCCGGAAAAACTGTCCGTAGTAAAAAACATATTTGTTCAAATGGTCAGGAGTTGTCGGCTCAGCTCCACGGAAATCGGCATTTTCCAAGCTCGACCTCGCGATGGTTTATCACCAAATACCGGTCGCTCCAGAGGACATTACGAAGACAGCCGTAATCACTCCATTTGGGTTGCTTAAATACCCCGTAACGACTTTTGGTATCAGAAACGCCGGTCAGTCGTTCCAACGCTACATTTTCCGAGCACTGGGAGATCTCGATTTCATGTATGCTTACATTGACGACATCCTTGTCGCTTCCTCAAGTCAAGAAGAACACGTGAAACACCTGAAAATTATCTTTCAGCGACTTAAGGATTACTGTCTCCGTCTCAATATCAGAAAGTTCCAATTCAGTAGGGCAGAGCTGAAATTTCTTGGTCACTTAATCAGTCGAGATGGTTTTAAACCGACTCCTGAGAAGGTGCAAGCCATTGCATAGTTCCCAAAACCTCGCAAGGTGGTGGAACTTCGCAGATTCCATGGCCTAGCAAATTTCTATCGGCGCAGCTTACAACACGCAGCTGACGTCCAAACAACCTTGCATTGCTATCTGAGCGAATCACATAAAAACGACAAGAGATAAATTGTCTGAACTCAGGAGGTTGAAGAGGCGTTTAACAAGATCCAGCAAGATCTTGCCAACGCAACTCTTCTGGCAAACCCTGTCATTGATGCTGAGACACGTCTCGTTACCGATGCATGGAACACCGGGATGGGAGCTGCTCTCAAACAGAAAATTGCTAATGTGTGCAAACCATTAGCTTTTTTCTTGAGAAAAATTTACACCTGCCAAACGTGGTTACAGTGCTTACGACCGCGAACTACCCGCAATCTACGAGGCTATAGTAAAGTATTTTATACTCTTTCTTGAAGGTCCAAATTTCAAGGTGGTCACCGACCACAATCCTCTAATTTACGCCTTCGCAGCTATCAGATATAGCGTCTCCTCGCCATCAAAAACAACTAACTTTCATCTCTCAATTCACGGCAAAGCTCGAACTCACCGAAGCGCAAATGAATGATCAAGAGCTGAAAAATCTCGTCGATTCTTCGGATTGTTCACGGAACTTTCGGGAAATAAAATGGGATTCCGGTCAAAGTTCTTTGTACTGCGACTTGACAGGCGAAACACTTCGCCCATACATTCCCGCTCCCCTCAGGCATGTTCCGATTGCCAGATATCGAAAATAGGGCGGCACAATCATCTTGCTCCCGCTCAATTCATAGCTACGGATGGTCGATTGAAACACGTCCACATGGATATCGTTGATCTACTTCCGGACAGTAACGGATTCAGATACAGACGGATTCAGACAATGATGGACCGCTTTTCGAGATCGCCCGAAGCTGTGCCCCTCAAGGACATCGAAGCACTGACAGTGTGTCGAGCTTTCGTAGACCACTGGGTCTCGCGCCACGAAGTTCCTGGAATACTAACAACCGACCAAGGCAGTTACTTTGAGTCACAGCTCTACAAGGCACTATTTCAGCTCACCGGCTGCCAAAAAATACGAACGTCTTATCCAGCGTCGAACGGCATGATTGAGCGGTGGCATCGTTGCCTAAAAGCCTCAATCATGTGTCACGCGAATCCGGATTGGTCGCGATCTCTCTCCACAGTTTTGCTCGGGCTCAGATGAAACGTCATGGACGTGTGCTCATCTCCCGCGGAATATCTCTTCAGCACAACCCTACGTATTCCTGGGGATCTCGGCCTGCCAGATGAGTTCACTCCAAAACCCGCAAATGTTTTTAGAAGAGCTTCGCGAGCGCATGCGATCGATCATCCTAGTGCCGGTCGGACATCATGACAAGAAACGAGTATTTCTACATAAAGGCTTAAACTCATGCTCACACGTTTTTCTTCGAGTCGGAACAGGTGAAATATCTCTCGAGCATCCGTACACCAGCCCACATAAAGTAATCAAATGCACCTCAAACAAATTTTTTGAAACCGACGTTAACGGATCGTCATGTCAAGTATCCGTAGAAAATGTTAAACCCGCTTACTTCCTCCGGGATGATATCACTAATTACGCAATGAGGAATGTAACCGAAAAAACTGCGTCAAGTGTAACTCCTGCTACTTTAGATAGTTTAGCGATGTTAATTTCATCATTAAAAACGTCTGGATAACTATTTCGCACGTCGCGAACGTATCTTTAATATAATCTCCTAAATTACTGCGATTAGACTAAGTTTCTCATTTGAAATCTCTCTTCTTAGAACAGGTCTGCGTTAACGTACTAATTTAAAAACTAGTTCCTAATGTATCGTCATTCGGGGGGG
>NC_046661.1:78125042-78125245 GCF_010883055.1 Belonocnema kinseyi | reverse complement strand
GTCGTAGCACCCCTACTACTCCACTCATCGGAGTGGAACCAGCGAGCAAAATTCCAACCTATACGCGCGACCCGTGGTCGAGTAGGCATCGGGAGCAGGGATGTGCTGTTACGCATAACTGGAATTTATGACGTAAAATACCTAATTCAAGTAATTTACGTAGAAAACAGGTAAAATACCTACTAAATTACGTGCCAAGGTGG
>NC_046661.1:78087694-78124942 GCF_010883055.1 Belonocnema kinseyi | reverse complement strand
ACATTCAAGACTCAATATTCCACGACCCCCTTGACGGCGTGAGATGTACAGTCGCGGAACGGAAGACTTAAGATGCATGCTTTTGTTCATGTGCATAACCTTATATATATATATATATATCTTTGTATCCCTGAGTGTATCCCTTACAGTCACATCTGTCTAGTTTTTTCTATCTATGGTGTTCACAACTGTATATCTTTCTCTATCACTGACTTTATCCCTTGTGGTCCCGTGGGCCTATCTTTTTCTATCTTTATTGTTCACAAATGCCTATCTTTATCTATCCCAGACTACCAACTATCAACGATATAACATTTTAATTTCTATCCATTTGAATCCACTCAAAAATGTAGTATTCTTATAAGTTTCGAAAATAATAATATATTTCGAATTTCAAACTCCCGCAAAATACTATTCAACCAAAAGGGTTTATTTACCTCACAACGAAATTCCCTATCTTTATGACTTACTAGTCCAAGTTCGAACTCTGCACACTAGGTACAGTCTTAAGGCTAAAATGTGAACGATTTTTAATGATTATATAATTAATTTAATGATTATATTAATCACGTCTCCAAATTATTTATATTTTCTGTTTGAAACAAATTTACATTATTTTTATTTTTAAATTGAAAAAGAGACCGACCTGTTCGGGTAGTACTCAGGTGTTGGGCTTAATGTCTCTGTTTAAATATTTTTTTCATTTAGAATTATGGGAAGAATAATTTGCACAAGCAGACCATTTCATGTAATATCAAAAAACTCAATGCATTTTCGATCATGCGCTATTTTATGTTTTTCTATATTGCATAAGATGGTTTGTTTATGTAAATTATTCTTCCTGTAAATCTAAATTAAAAAATATATTATAATTTGCATGGTATGTGTGGAGGAGCGGGGTGGAGGGGTTGCCGGAATAGAGCTGTAGTTTGTTCTATGTTCACTACATGGCGCTACTTCGTTACTTTACTAATTTTAAATTCTTTAACATGGGACTGTACTACTACGCAATGTGGAACTCTGCAAAGGCGTCTAATGACCTCTCAGTTAGGCCTCCATTCCATGCACCAGAACGATCGGATCTCAGAATGGCCGGAATGAAGCGTTGACCAATCAGAAAATTTCCGCGGAAACAGTGCCTTGTTCTCGAGCCGAAGTAAGCCGCAGATGAAATTTGCTATAGTGTGTGCCATATTTGTTGTGAGCGTTTTTTTTCCAAAGTGTTTACCAGTTGAGGTTAAAAATATAATAAATTATGAACATAATGAGCAGTGTTGATGAATTAAGGGAACATGATATAAGTATCAATTTTACGTACAGCCTTATAGACGTTTTTTGCGTTTTTTAATGAAAAGTTTTATTTGAGGCTTTAATATTATGTATAATGCATACACCGGCTTATATATTTAACAATGTTTCGTTTGCGAGAATTGAATAATTTATAATATTTGTCTGGACGTAAAAGAGGAGGGAGAATAAAAAAGAATTTTTTTAATTTTTAATTATATTTTATATAGTTCCACATTAAATTATTTGCAATATATATGCGTAACATGCATACAATTAATAATTTTGATTCAAAATTTATAATAATTTTGCAGATATACTTGGCATTTATCATATTTTAAATAATTGTATACTTAATTTCGCGCCAATAAGCATTCCGTTCATTTCAAAAGTTGTCAAACACATGCACTGGATGACCGTAGCCCGGAACACAAATCGCATAGCACCTTCGACAAGACGAAAAAGTTCCTTCTTGCCAAACATGATCTGTGATTGGTGTTCCGGTCATTCTGGGTTACGGTCATTCCGGTGTATGTGTTTGATAACTTCGGAAATGAGCGGAACGCTTATTGGCGCGAAATTAAGTACACAAGTATTTAAAATACAAGAAATGCTAAGTATATCTGCAATATTATTATAAATTTTGAATCAAAATTGTTAATTGTATGCATCTTACGAATATATAGGGTGGACACGGTGGCGCTTACATACATGGCGAGTTAAATGCTACCCCACTTGCACAACAGCAGGGAAGAAGCTATTATACAGGGGTATTTTCATATTTCGCGACTTTAAAGTTTCATTCGGATCGGCCATTCGGTCAAGTCCGTGCATCTTCGAATCAAGTTTATGATAGTATCCATGGTTGCGTTCGAAACTTCAAACGGGTATAAGTGTCAAAACAATATAGGTTATGTTATATAGTAATTAAAAATAATAAAAGTGTTTAATTAATAATGAAGTAAGACATGTGAACTTAGAAGTAAACGTCATTTTTTTCTGTGTTAATAACATTATAGAATGGCTGCTGAGGGACAAATACTATAAAATAGTAATAATATTCAGCGCTTCCAGTGGGCGAAGAGTGAATGGTGTTTAACGCTTATTTTTACTGCATAAAAAAGGTATGTTATGAATAGACAGGATATGTTTCAAATAAAGTGAATGAAATATTACATGCGTAAACTTTAAATTGACATTGCCTACATTTTCTGACAGGGACTAGGGCAAACAGGTGAATCTAGACATAATCGTTTGAAGTTTCGAACGCAACCATGGAAACTATGATAAACATCATCCGAAGATGCACGGCTTTGGCTGAATGACCGATCCGAACGCAACTTTAAAAGCGCGAAATATGAAAATATCCCTATATAATGGCTTCTCCTCTGCTATTGTGCAATTCGGGTAGCATTCAACTCGCCATATATGTAAGCCCCAGCGTGTCCACCCTATATATTGCAAATAATGTAATGTGGAACTATACAAAATATAATTAAGATTTTTTTTTTATTCTCCCTTCCTTTTTTACATCCAGACAAATATTATAAATTATTCTATTTTCGCAAATAAAGCATTGTTAACGATATAAGCCGGTGTATGTGTTATACATAATCTTTAAGCATAAAAAAAACTTTTCATATAAAAAACGCAAAAATAAATGTATAAGACTGTACGTAAAATTGATACTTATATCATGTTCCCTTAATTAATCAACACTGATCATTATGTTAATAATTATTATTTTTTATAACCTCAAGTGGTAAACACTTTTGAAAACAAAAAACACTCACAACAAAAGTGACACACACTTGAGTAAATTTCATCTGCGGCTAACTTCGGCTCGTGAACGAGACACTGTTTCCGCGGAAATTTTCTGATTGGTCAATGCTTCATTCCGGCCATTCTGAGATCCGGTCGTTCTAGAGATTTTAGATTTAAAAAGTGCATTTATTTATCACATATTGTTACATAAGAAACATGTTTACATTGTAGTTATTTTGTAGTATCCATCCTAATTAGGAATAAGCCTACTTTACGCAATCAGAGTATCAATGGTAGTATTTTTCATGTAAACTGCAAAGCACAATGCTTGACACTTGAATATTTTCTAGGCAAAAAACTTATAAAAACCTAATTAGTATAAAAACGTAATTAGTAATAAAAACCTAATTAGTAATAAAAACCTAATTAGCCGGTCGTTCTAGTGCATGGACTGGAGGCCTTATAGACGGTACAAATTGTTTCACTTGTGTCTGACTTTACAGTCAGCCACCTACTGGGAACCTGCCAGTACTAAGTCAGGGATGAACGTCAACTAGCGCGCGCCTCGTTAATGATAGACGTGGATAAGCGGAGGATTTTTTGGATAGACCGACTAGTATTCAAGAAGATAGGGCTATCTCATATTTAAAAAAATATATAAATAGATTCACTCAGATAGAAAGACTGGGATTCAAGAAGATAGGGCTATCTTTTCTTTTAAAAAAATATAGAAATGGATTCACTTGAATAGGAAAATAGGGATTAAAAAAGATAGACAAAAATTTAGATTGCCCAACGGATTGAAAAGGATATAGCTGGATAAGTTGCGGGTTCATTTAGTTAGAATGACTGAGGTTCAAGGAGATAGGGCTATCTTATATCTCAGAAAAGATAGAAATGGATTCACTTGGATAGGAAACTAGGGATTAAAAAAGATAGACGAAATTTCAGATTGACCAACGGATAGAAAAGGATAGAGGTGGATAAGCTGTGGATTAATTTAGATATAAATACTGAGATTCGCGAAGATAGGGCTATCTTATATTTCTGAAAAAATTGAAATGGATTCACTTCGATAGGAAAATAGGAATTAAAAAAGTAAGACGAAATCTTAGATTGCCTAACGGATAGAAAAGGATAGCGGGAAATAAGCTGTGGATTTATTTAGACAGAACGAATGGGATTCAAGAACATAAGGCTATCTTAGATTTTAGAAAAGATAGAAAAAGATTCAATGAGATAAGAAGATAGGGTTTGGAAAAGAATGACAAGATTTTGGATTGCCTAACGGATAGAAAAAGATAGGTGTGGAGAAGCGAAGGATTCATTTGGAAAGACACACTAGAATAGAGATTGGGAGTGGAAGGAAAAGGATACATGTGGATAAGTGTCGGATAGACATGGATAGGAAGATTGTGATTCAAAAGAATAGAGGGGATTGTAGATTGGAAGAAAGATAGAAAATGATCGAAGGGATCAAGATGGATACATCGGTTCTTTCCATTTCAATCTTAAAGATAGAAAATGAATTAAACAGATAGAGACTCTATCCATTTAGTTGCAGCAGGGATAACCTCACATTTTTGTATTTCTGGTAAGGGCATTCGTAGGATTTTTTCTCCAATGCAAATATTTTTTATTAAAAAATAATGTCAACTAAACTGAAACAAAGAAAACACAAAAATATTTCGGGCTTCCATCAATTCCTTGGTATGATATTAATTTTAAACGTATACCAGTAATTAAAAATAATCAAACTCATACAAGTGTAGCGCAATGGGAACGGGAAGCGCAGAACGTAAAGTCCCATATACGCGTAATTTACATCGTGTAAGAAACTAGGCATGTAAAATACCTAGTAATTTACAAGCAATGTACCGCTTTCAATTAATAAAGTTACTTTTGTTATAAACCCTGACCAATGTCTCTCACCACTAATTCTAAAGCGGATGTAGGCCGCTTCTCATTTATGTACATACTAAATAACTAATTTCTAAAGTGTTGAATTTAAAGTTACTGTACGGGAAATTCAGAAAGTCACTGACTTCTCAAACAGCCCTCGTAGGTTAATTTTGAGCAATATGATTGGTTAAGCAATAAACGAAATTTATGATATTTGTTAATAAGCTTATTAGTTAATAAGTTTTCAATTCAGGCGAAATTTTAGCTTCCAGAATGTTCCAACTTAAGTAAAATATTGCACCAATCAATTAAAACTATTGCAGTTGATTTGAATAAAATGTACTGAAAAAATTCCCATAAACACGAACCGTTTATTCTTTAATTTTCATGTTTTAAGTCCGATAACAAATCATTGGAATCGTTATAATTCACAGGTTTCGCATATTATATTTTTAAATTGTTAAATCTTAAATTTAAAAAATGTTATATTCCGTATTTTAGTCCTCATTAGATACAAAGGACTCCCGCTGGCCAGGCTCGGCGGCAGCAATTCGGCTTAGTGGCGGAACCATAAATAGGTAGCTGGGAAATAATTGTCATCTGGCAAGATAAAAATAGGGGAATATAAGACTAACTGTGATCCCTGCATCAGGTTAAATTAATTAAAAAAGAGTACCTGGAACAAATTTTAGAGATTACATTTTTAAATAATTCACCTCAATAAGTGGAGCCATGTTTACAATAATGTAAATCAATGCAAGTAAAGATTTTCCAATCGCTTCAGCCAAGACTTTAATTAGAGATATAAAAGAAAATTCAGTTGGAGGTGTGCCATTAGATTCTTGATAAGTGGCAATGAAATCTCTAAAATTCGAGAGCAAATTTGGTTCTCCTGTTTTGAGATCTGAACTTTCTGAATGAAGTTCTCCTAAAAGGCACAAACTAATTAATTATATTCAAATTTAAAGAAAAATAATAATGAAACTAAATGAAGATGTCCGAAAAATTCATTTTCGAAATTTCCTGATTTTTCTCTGCCTAACTTTTTTTTCGTCAATAAATATTTAAAGGCAAAAACTCTAATGTTATAAGATTTTCAAGTTAAATTCAAAAGAATTCAAATAAATTCAGAAAAATGTTTAAAGTCCAAAAAATTCCACTTATTTCAGTAAAATTGGATTGAATTATCAAAAATGGTCAAAACTTTGATGACAAGCAAATTTTATTTTTTAATTTTATTTAATTCCTTGATTCATTTGAAATTTGTAAAGCTAATGAAAATTCCCTGCAATTTTTTAAAATAACATAACATTTTTGGAATCCTTTCGAATCTCTTCAAATTATTGAAGTCTACTAAAAATTCCTTAGAATCTTTTAAACATGCCTTAAAATATTTTTAAATACCCAAAAATATTCAAAATCCTTAAAAAATTTTTTTAATCACTTGCATTTTTTTTAAACCGGTTCAAAGCTCCTTGGAATCTTTAAAAATACCATAAAGCTTTTAGAATTCTTCTGGAATCCCTTTGAATCATTGGAACATATTAAAAATTGTTTGGAATATTTTTAAATGCCCTAAAATATTAAATATTCTTAAACATTTCTTTAATCTCTTGTATCTTTTTAAAGGTGTTAAAAATGCATTGGAATCTTTGAAAATACACTAAAATATTTCAAATCTTTTGAAATTTTTAAAAATTTATTTGACATATTTAAAGCTTTTGAAAATTCAATGACGTTTTTTAAAATAACATACAATTTTTAGAATCCTTTGGAATCCCCTCAAATTATTGAAATCTATTAAAAATTATTTGCGATATTTTAAAATCCCTTAATATATTAAAAACCCTTTAAAATCTTTTTAAATCCATTGTTTTTTTAAGCTGTTGAAAATTCTTTGGGATTTTTAAAAACACAAAAAACTATTTTGAATCCTTTGAAATTTCTTCAATTTATTGAAATCAAAAATGTTTAGAATCCTTTTGAATCCCTTAAAATTATTGAAATCTAATAAAAGAATCCTTGGAATCTTCTTAAATACTGCAAAATATTGAAAATGTTTTGCAATTATTCGAAATCCCTTAAAAATGTTTAAAGATCTTGAAAATGACTTGGACTCTTTGAAAATATTACCCTTAAAATATTTCAAATTCTTTGAAAACCCATTTTAGCTTGCTTCAAAATCAACTAAGAAAGTTATTGAAATCTTTTTAAATTCCCTAAAATATTTGAATTCGTTTGAAACCTTTTGAAATTTGTAAGCCTGTTGAAAATTCCTTAGCATTTAAAAAAAACCCTAAAATCTTTTTAAAAAATTTGAAACGCCTTAAATTATTGCAATCAATTGAGAATGTTTTGAAATATTTTAAAATACCCTAACATATTTCAAATGCTTTGAATTCTATTTGTATACCTAACCATTTTTCAAAGTTCTAAACATGCCTTGGAATCTTTTGAAATACATAAAATCTTTCAAATAATATGGAATACCATACAATTATATAAATCTACTAATAATTCCTAGAAATCTTTTAATCTGTCCCAATATATTTGAAATCCTTTAAAATTCCCTTAAACATTTAAAATCCTTTAAATTTTTTAAAGCTCTTAACAATCCCTTGAAATTTTTAAAAATATCGTTAAATCTTTAAAATCCTTTAGAATGCCTTAAATCATTAAAATATAATAAAACTCCTTAAATCTATTTAAAATTCCCTGAAATATTGCAAATACTTCGAAACCCCTTCAGACTTTTGTAATCTCCTAAAAATTCATTGGAAGTTTTTAAAAATAATTATTAAAATATATTTAAAATGCCTTGAAATATTTGAAAATACACCAAAATAATTAAAAATTTTTTAAATCTTTTGAAATTTGTAAAGCTGTGAAGAATTACCTGGAATTTTTATGATCTTTGGAATCCCCTGAAATTATTGAAAACTATTCAAAATTCCTTCGAATCTTTTAAAATTCTCTAAACTATTTCAAATTCTCTAAAGTCTTTTGAAATCCCTTAGAATCATTTTAAAATGTTGAAAATTTCGTGGACTTTTAAAAATACCATAAAACCTCTAGAATTCTTTTGGAATCCCTTCAAATAATTAAAAACTGTCAAAAAGTCTTAAAATCTTTTAAAAATGCCTTGGAATATTATAAAATATCCTCACATATTTCAAATCCTTTGAAATCTCTTAGTGATTAAAATCTATTATAAATTGCTTAAAATCTTTTTAAAATGCTTCAGAACATTATAAAATACCCTAAAATATTTAAAATATTTTGAAATATCCTCAAACTATTTCAATCAGTTTAAAATTTCCTAGAATATTTAGTATCATTTAAAATAGTTTGAAATGCCTTGCAAATTTGTAAAGCGGTTGAAAATTTTCTGGAATTTTCAAAAAAATACGATAAAACCTTTAGAATTCTTTTTGAATCTCTTCAAATTATTTAAATCTATTAAAGAATGTTTCGAATATTTTAAAATATCCTAAAATATTTAATATCCTTTGAAATATTTTTCAATCTTTTGTATCTTTCTAAAGCTGTTAAAAGTTCCTTGGAATCTTTAAAAATACCATAAAATCTTGAGAAACCTTTGAAATCATTACAAATGTTTGAAATCTATTAAAAATTTCTTGAAATCTTTTAAAAATGCCTTGAAATATTTTTAAATGCCCTCAAATATTTCAAGTCCTTTGAAATCCCTTCCAATTATTGAAATTAGTTTAAAATTCCCTAAAATATTTAAAATCCTTTAAAATATTTTGAAATCCTTTGAAACTTTTTACAGCTTTTGAAAATGCCTTGTAATCTTTGAAAATATGTGACATTAAATTCCTTGGAAGTTTTAAAAATACTCTCAAAAACTTTGAAATCTTTCGAAAACCACTTCAAATTATTGAAATTTATTTAAAATGCCTTAAATCTTTTAAAATTCCCTTAAATATTTCAAAATCATTTCAACTCTTTTAAAATTGCTAGAAACTTTTTAAAGCGCTTGACAATCCGTTGAAATTTTTAAAAATATTGTAAAGTCTTCAAAACCTTTTGGAATACTTTCAAATTATTAAAATATACTTAAAAATTTCTTTGAAGCTATAAAAATACTCTAAAATATTATGAAATCTTTCAAAACTCCCTTCAAATTATTGAAATCTAATAGAAATTCTTCGAATGCATTTGAAATTCCATTGAATATTTCAAATCCTTGAAACTCTTCTAAAATTCCTAAAAACCTTTTAAATCTCCTGATAATCCCTTGAAATTTTAAAAAATATCGTGAAATTTTCCAAATTCTTCGGAATGCCTTAAAATTATTAAAATATACTAGAAATTTCTTGGAATCTTTTAAAATACCCTATCATATTTCAAATATTTTGAAACCCCCATCAAATTATGGAAATTTATTAAGAATTCCTTGAAATCTTTTAACATTCCCTTAAATATTTCAAATCCTTGAAGCTCTATAAAAATTCCTAGAAAATTTTTAAAGCTCCTGAAAATCCTTTGAAACTTTTAAAAATATCGTAAAATCTTCAAAATCCTTTGAAATTCCTTAAAATTACTCAAATATACCAAAAATTCCTTGGGATGTTTTAAAATACCCTGAAATATTTCCAATCATTTGAAATCATTTAAAGGATTTTTAATCTCCTGAAAATTCTTTGGAAGTTTTAAAAATACTCTAAAATCTTTTGAAACACCCTTCAAATGATTAAAATCTCTTAAAAATTCCTTGCAATCTTTTAAATATCCCTTAAATATTTCATATCCTTGAAACTCTTTTGAAATTCCTAGAAACGTTTTCAAGCGCTTGACAATTCCTTGGATTTTTTTAAAATATCGTAAATCTTTATTCCTTTGGAATACTTTCAAACTATTAAAATATTCTAAAAAATTCCTTTGAAGCTTTAAAAGTGATCTAAATTATTATTAAATCTTTCGAAACCCCCTTCAAATTATTGAAATCTAATCAAAATTCCTTGAATTCTTTTTAAATTCCCTTAAATATTTCAAATCCTTGAAACTCTTTTGAAATTCCTAGAAACTTTTTAAAGCTGCTGACAATCCCTTGAAACTTTTAAAAGTACTCTTAAAATATTTTGAAATCTTTCGAAACCCCCTTCAAAATATTGAAATCTAATAAAAACTCCTTGAATTCATTTAAAATTCTCTCAAATATTTCAAATCCTTCAAACTCTTAGAATTCCTGGAAACTTTTATAATCTCTTAACAAATGTCTTGGAATTTTTCAAGATATCGTGAAATCTTCCAAATCCTTAAGAAAACGTTAAAATTAATAATATATACTACAAATTCCTTGGAATCATTTAAAATACCCCGAAATATTTCCAATATTTTAAAATCACTTAAAGAATTTTTAATCTCCTGAAAATTCCTTGGAAGTTTTAAAAATACTCTAAAATATTTTGAAATATTTGGAAACACCCTTGAAATTATTGAAATCCATTAAAAATTCTTTGAAATCTTTTAAAATACCCTGAAGGATTTCAAAATAATTTAAGAAGTTAGTAAAGATCTTTAAAAAAACGGCCATCCTTTAAATTTTTCAATTTCCTTACCTATAATCGAATCCGGAAATCGATCTTTCCAATAGGCTTGAAACTTCGAATTAGGCATGCTATAAAGATTTCTACGTTTCCAAGTAGTTTTCGCCTCTTCATTTTCATTTGGAATACAAGTCAAGTTAAACTTGTTATCCCCGTACCAATCGCCCGAAGTATCAGGTTCCTGATTCGAGGAATTCAAAATGTTTGTCTCGGCCATTTCGATCTCATTTTCTTCTTCGCTAATTTGAACCTGATCCATCGAGAGAGAACTATTTTTGACCTTTTTAATTTTCAAGCCAAAAAGAATGGTATCAATAAACTCTTATTTATGAAATATTGAGAAAATTTAAAGCAATTTAAAAAATGAATCAAATAACCTTACATTGGAATTTGGAAATTGATTTTGATTTTCACTTTCCGAATTTGGACTCCCTTCCAGAGACGCCATCGAATTTTTCTATTGTAATGAAAATTTGCTGAAAAAAAAAACTTTTAAAATAAAGCTTTTGTAGAGAAAAGATGTACTTTCTCGAAATTAAGAATGGCACAATGCTCTGTCAATATTAAAACAACTGAGCCTCGAGTAACTCAATTTAATTTTTTTTTTAAATTATGTTCAAATGTTGAAGATTTACATTTTATTATACACGATATATACAATTAAATTTTATTTCATAAAGTTATCTACATAATTAAATTAAGATATATTTACAGAGAATACTAAAAAATTCTAAGTTTGAATAATTTTAAATTCGAGTTTAAATCAACTGGAATTAAATATTCAAAAATTTTACAGTGAATATTTTAAATAAAGACTTTTTGGAAAACAGACGAAATTTCAAAACACACCTTTATAAAATAGTTGGCCAATTTCGAATTTATAATGCATTAAAATTTGGAAACCGCCTCTAATTTTTTAAGCATTCCCAAAATTTTAAAAGCACTTCATTTAGATTTGAAATTAATTACATTTCTTTTTAAAATTTCCATGTCCTGAATCAGAATTTCCTGTTTCAAATCAGTCATGATTTTTTCTTTTTCAATTACTTGTATCAAATCAAAATGGTATTTCCGTTGAAAAATTTATTTTTGCAAGTGAGAATTATAATTCTTTTCGAAATTGACATCTTCCAAGTCAGAATTATAATTTTTTTTATTCCGATCGGAAACAAGATTTCCGATCGGAAACAAGAAATTTGTAAGACGAATGACAATTTTTACTTGAAAGAGGGAATCTTGAAAAATTCCGAATTAGAGTAATGAATATTTAAAAGAATTTAAATTTTGACTTGGAAGAGGCAACTTTCTAGAAGAAGAATAATTTTCAGTTCGTTCAGGGAATTTTCCAAAATAATTATAATTGTTTGATATGCTTGGATTAAAAAAAAGAATAATAAAGTAAAATTCTGACTTGGACCAGTGAATTTTTCAAAAGAATTACAATTTCACTTGAAACGGGAAATTTCCCAAAAGATTGACAATTTTAAATTATACCTGGATTTAAAAAAGAAGTATAATAAAGCATAATTCAACCTAATATTTGAATTTTCCACCAAAATGATACATTTTCAATTGAAATAGTCGAACTTTAAACCAAAAAGACGAATTTTTTTAACTAACAATATTCATTTAAAAAAAAAAATCACATATTCGATTGAGTTAGTTAAATTTTCAGCTAAAAGATTAATTTTCAACAAAACAGTTAAATCTTCAACCTTAAAGATGAATTTTCAATTAAAATTGCAATTCTTCAACCAAAAAATTAATTTAAAAAGAGTTTTTTAATTTTAAAAAGATTAATTTTCAACTAAAAAGATAAATTTTTAACTAAAATGTTTGGATATTTTAACAAGAAAATTAATTTTTAACAAAAGTGTTTAACTTTCAATTAAGTTTTTGAATTTCTAACAAAAAATATTAATTCTCAACGAAAAATGTTATAGTTGATTTTTCAAACGAAAAAGATTTTAATTTTTCCTTTTTAAATCTTAATCACAGTTTTTATATTTTTATTTTAAAACTTAATTCTTTTCTTGTTGAAAATTCGTCTTTTTTGGCAGAAAATCATTTTTTTTTAAATGCAACTGTTTTTTTTCTAGAAAATTAACCTGTTTTAGTTGGGGATTCAGAAGTTTTGTTAAAAATTCGTCTTTGTTGGTTGCATCCCAGACAAAATATGAGAATCGTATTTTTTTGTTTTAATATAAAAGAAATTTTTCATAAACTTACGGCTACTTGAATGTCTTGGATCGTAAGTGAATTTTGAAAAAATGAATGGAAATTATATCTTTATAATTCAAAATATCAATGCTTTTTTTTTCTTCTAATATTCATATTTTTGTATCTCATTGCTTTTGGATACAAATTTAATTATTTTGTTGAAAATTAAATAATATTGTTAAAAAGTAATATTTTTTCTATCGAAAATTCCATCTTTTGATTGTAAAATAATCTTGTTTTGTTGAAAGATCATTTTTTTCAAGTAAAAAGTCTATTATTATATTTTTAGTAAACAATTAATCTCCTTTCGTATAAAATTGAACAATTTTCTTGAAAATTCAACTATTTTTTCAAAAAGTTATGAATTCTGAAATAAGAGTATAAAAGTATAAATTAAAGAGGATTCATTTTTTAATAAAAAAGATTAGGTTTCTGCAAAAATATGGATTTTTAATCCATTTCTATTACATTTTTTGTATAGAATTTGCCGCCTTTGTTTTAAAATTCGACAATTTTCTTGAAAATTGAATTTTTTGTCAAAAAGTCGTGTTTTATTGTCGACAAAAAAAATGATTTAAAAAAATTAGATTTTCATTCAAGAGATGATTTCTGAATAAAAAAATAATAGTGAATTTTTTAACTAAAGAAAGTGGAATTTAGACAAAAAAAGACTGAATATTTTGTCAAAAGGTCGTCTTTTCTTGCCAAGAAAAAATGTGATTTTTAAACAAAGTAGTTACATTTTTGACAAAATAATTAAATTTTCATCCAAAAGAGATAAATTTGAAATAAAAAATATAACATTAGACTATTTAATTAAAGAGAATTAAATTTCAACAAAATAGGTTTATTTTCATCAATACAATTAACTTTTCATCTAAAATAGATGAATTATAAACTAAAAACATAATAGTAGATTTTTTAATTAAAAAGAGTTAACTTTTTAACCAAAAAGATTACTTTTCTACCAAAAGATCAATTTTTAATCCATTCCTATTATATTTTAGTTTAAAATTAATCTCCTTGGTTTAAAATTCCAATTTTTAATGAAAAATCAACTATTTTTTTTAAAAAGTCGTCTTTTCATGACGAAAAAAAACTATTTTTTAACAAAATAGTTGTATTTTCCACAATATAATTAAATTTTCATCCAAAAAAGGTGAATAATGAACTAAGAATATAATTGTAGATTTTTAAATTAAAAAGAATTATCTTTTTAACAAAAAAGATTACTTTTCTACCAAAAGATGAATTTTAAATCCATTTCCATTATATTTTTGGTTTACAATTTCCCTTCTTTGGTTTAAACTTCAACTATTTTGTTTAAAAGTCGTATTTTCTTGTCGACAAAAAGGTGATTTTTTAACAAAATAGTTAAATTTTTACAAAACAATTTAATTTTCATCCAAGAGAGATGATTTTTTAATAAAAAATATAATAGCGGACTTATTGATTAAAAAGAATTAAATTTGAACAAAAAAAAAATACTTTTTAGCACAATAGTTGTATTTTTAACAATACAATCAAATTTTCATCCAAATGAGGTGAATTCTGAACTAATAATATAATATAAGACTTTTAAATTACATAGAATTAACTTTTTAACCAAAGAGAATTTTCTACTAAAAGATGAATTTTTAATCCCTTTCAATTATATTTTTGGTTCAGACTTAATATGCTTGGTTTAAAATTTCAATTTTTCTTGAAAATTCAACTATTTTTTCGAAAAGTCGTATCTTATTGTCGAGAAAAAAAATTATTTTTTAACATAATAATTAAATTTCCATCCAAAAGAGTGGAATTCTAAATTTAAAAAATAGTAGTATACCTTTTAATTCAACAGGGTGTCTAGAGATACTTAGGAACAAAATTCAAGGTCTTTTCGAGGTTTTGCAGGTCAATAAATCAAGTTTTTCCAGGTCTCTTTTTTTACATCAAGTAATAAAATAAAATAAAATAAATTTTTTAGTGAGCCTTTTAATTTTTATTGGCCAACAAATTCTAAAGAAAGCAGAACCATACATAAACAAATTCTTAATTTTTTATCAAAGTAAGTCGTCTTTGTGAAATCTGTGGGAATATTTTTTAATCTTTGTAAAGTGTTTGACGTAATTAATATATTTTAAATGTTTTGAAATCTTTTGAAGTATTTAAAATCTTTATAAAATCTTGACATTTCTGTAAAAGCTTTGAGAAATCTTTTAGAATCTCAAAATCTTTGAAATGATTTGAAATCTCTGAAATATTTGTGAAATACTTCTTTAATCTTTGAAATGTATTCAAATCTTTAAAATCTAGTGTAATTTCTTTGAATCCTTATGAATTCTCTTAAACATTTGTGAAATCGTTTGTATTCGTTTAAAGTCACTGGAATATTTGAAACTTTGGTGAAATCTTTGAAAATCTTATAAAAAATTTGAAATGTTTTAAAATATTAAAAATTTTTGAAATCTTTGAAGTCTGGTACCCTTGTTGAAAAGTTTAAATCCTTGAAATCTTTTAAATCCTTATGAATTTTTAAAAATATCGAAGAAATTTTTCTGAAATCTTTCGTATTCATTTACAATCATTAAAACATTCAAAATATTTTTGAAATCTTCTACAAAAAATTCGAAATCGTTTAAAATCTTTGAAATCTGGAGTACCCTTTTTGAAATCATTGAAATTCTTTCAATCTTTTTAAAATCTCTGAAATTCTTAAAATATTTTGAAATCCTTATGAACTTTTAAAAATATTTGTGAAATCTTTCTGAAACCTTTTGTATTTGTTTGAAATCATTCAAAAATTCACAATCTGTTTGAAATCTTCTAAACAATTTTGAAATCTTTCTTCAATCTTTGTAAAATATTTCTTTAATCTTTGAAGTGTTTTTAAAAATTTCAAATCTGATGTACTTTTTGAAATCTTGAACATTCTTAAAATCTTTTGAGATCACTGGAATTTTTTTAATCTTTTAAAATATTCAAAAAATGTTAAAATTGTTTAAATTCTTTCAAGGTTTTGAAATCTTTTAATTCTGGTGTCCTACATCCTTCTTAAAATCTTTGAAATTCTTGAAATCATTTGAAATAGTTATGAAATTTTAAAAATATTTGTGAAATCTTTCTTCAATCTTTGAAGTCTTTTAAAATTTTTCAAATCTGGTGTACTTTTCCAAATCTTGAACATTCTTGAAATCCCTATGAATTCATTGAAATATTTGTGAAATCTTTCTGGAATCTTTTTTAATTCGTTGAAATCACTGGAATATTTTTAAACTTTGTGAAATATTTTTAAATCTTCGAAAAAAATTTGAAATCGTTAAAAATCTTTCATTGTTTTGAAATCTTTTAAATCTGGTGTTCTACATCCTTCTTAAAATCTTTGAAATTCTTGAATTTTTTTCAAATCGTTATGAACTTTTAATATATTTAACATTCTATATTAACGGAGGAGACATTAAAAACTGATAAAATTATTCACAATATCAAACTATATTAATTAAAATCTATAAAACAATTGGTACAGTCTACAAAAAAAGTGCCTTGAAATGTCTTTATTCTGTAATGAACAAAAGGTAGATTATATCTCGATAAATAAACAACTTTTTAGTAGAAAGATTTCTTCTAAACAGGATGTTTATTTCATAATAGACTAAAAGATTTAAATTACTCTTCGCATTTCAATAAAATAACTGCTTTAAAAGCAAAAAAAGCAAATTTAAGGTTCTCTTGAAAAATTCAATGAGATTTCCAGGTTTCAAGGTTTAAAAAAAATTCAAGAAGAATTCCAGGTTTTTAAGGTTTTCAAGGTCGCTAGACGCCCTGTTAAAGAGAATTAACTTTCAACCAAGAAAGATGACATTTCTACCGAAAAATGAATAATTTCCAATCCAGAATTGGCTTAGAAATTCAACTTTTTGCGAAGTCATCTTTTTTTGGTTTTTAATTAAAAAGTCAACTTTTATATTTTTCGTTTAGAATTAATATCCTTGGTTTTAAAGTTCAACATTTGTCTTGAAAATTGAGTATTTTTCCAAAAATCGTCTTTTCTTGTCGACAAAAAGATAATTTTTTAACAAAATAGTTGTATTTTCCTCAATATAATTAAATTTTCATCCAAAAAGGATGAATTATGAACTAAGAATATAATAGTAGATTTTTAAATTCAAAATAATTAACTTTTCAACAAAAAAGATTACTTTTCTACCAAAAGTTGAATTGTTAATTCCTTTCTATTATATTTTTTGTTCAGAATTAATATGCTTGGTTTAAAATTCAAATCTTGCTTAAAAAGTCTACTATTTTTTCAAAAACTCGTATTTTCATCACGAGAAAAAAATTATTTTTGAACATAATAATTAAATTTTCGTCGAAAAGAGAGGAATTCTAAATTCAAAAAATAATAGTAGACCTTTCAATTAAAGAGAATTAACTTTCAACCAAAAAAGATGACTTTTCTACTAAAAGATGAATCATTTCCAATCCAAAATTGGTTTAGAAAATCATCTTTTTATGAAGTCATCTTTTTTTTGGTTCACACTTAATTCTTTTTAATTTAAGAGTCTATTATTATATTTATAATTCATGATTTATCTCTTCCGGATGAAAATTGAACTATTTTTATAAAGTCATATTTTTTATTAAAAATTAATTTTTTAGTTCAAAAGTAATCTTTTTTTATTGAAAGTTATTTTTTTTAAAGTAAAAAATCTACTATTATATTTTCGGTTCTCAACTGATCTCCTTTTAATTAAAATTAAACAATTTTTTTGAAAATTCAACAATTTTCTCAAAATCTGATTTTTATTATCGAATATTCGTAGTTTGGCACAAAAATTACTTTTTTTGGTCGAAAGTTAATGTTTTTAATTAAAAAGTCAACTTTTATATTTTCCGTTTAGAATTAATATCCTTGGTTTTAAAGTTAACCATTTTTCTTGAAATTTCATTTTTTTCAAAAAATTGTCTTTTCTTGTCGACAAAGAGATGATTTTTTAACAAAACACTTGAATTTTTAACCAAATAATGAAATATTCATTCAAAAGAGATGAATTCTCAATCATAAATACAATAGAAGTTTCTTTAATTAAAGAGGATTAACATTCAACCAAAAAAAATGTGATTTTTCTACCAAAAGATGAATAGTTTCCAATCCAGAATTGGATTAGAAATTCATCTTTTTTAGTTAAAACTTTAATTCTTTTAAATTCAATCTCTTTAGTTTCAAAAATTCACACACATGAAAATTGTCAAAATTAATTAATCCAATTTTGAAGCATTCAAAATTAAGCAATTCCAAATTTCGTTTTAAAACTGCTGGATTCTTACAAAAGGAACTTGAAACTAATCATTGAAAAATAATTAGTTAATTAATTCCGTGGCATCACATATTCATTTTGGCATAAGTGTTTTTACAATAGTTTTTTGAAGTATAAAACAATAAATAAATACTAAAAACAAATCTTCATCAGAAAATAAATTGTTTTAGATAGAATTTCCACCTTATATAGCGAAAAAATACATTTTTGTCAAATAGGTTTTAAAAAAACACAATTATTTCACGATTTCGTGTAAGTTTCAATGAATTTAAGTTTAAATAAACTTTAATTAATGTATTTACCGACCATTTTTATCCAGATTATGCGCAGAAAAGGAATAATATGCGATTTAGGTTGGCCGTTTTAATCCAAGAAAAAAAATCCTGGCCTTTTCCCGGGTTTTCCCGGTTCGAAAACATTTTTCATGGTCAATGAAATTTAAAAAATCGAACTCTAAAGCTCACAATTTTTTCATTTGAATGAATAAGAATTGAGCTGGAAATGAAAGCACTCAAAGTGGAACTCTTGAATTTCAAACTTTCAAAATTGGAGTTTAAAAGTTTTTTAATTTAAAATTTTGTATTTAAATCTGATTCAAATGCTCAGTAATTTACACGTATAAAATGGAAGCTGATAACACTTTTAAACTGAACAATTTTTAACTAAATGCAGTTAAACTGCAAAATAAAGTTTTTAACTTTTATAAATTGTAGAGTTCAAAGATTCAGATTCAGTTCTAAAAATATAAATCCACGTTAATATTTTTAATGCTCTAAAGTCTAAATTGAAGAATCAATCAATGAATTAAAGAAATTTCAAAATTATATCATTTGAAGCAATTTTTAGCCAGAAACATTAAAAATTGAACAATTACATTTTTTTATAAACTGAACACTTCTTAAATTAAAAAGTTAAATAATTTATATTTTAAATGGTTAAAAAATCCTGAAAAATATTCCAAATTTTATTTGAAAATCTTGAAATATCTGCATGTTGTTTACATTTTTTTCAAATTTTTTATTATTTTTGAAATTATTTCAGAACATTTAAACATCCTTTAAAATGTATCCAATTTTTACATTTTTTTTAAATTCTGTCAAATTAAACAAATTTCCTTAAAATCTTCCACATTCATTTTTTGATCATTTTGTAAGTCTTTATAAATCTTTTTGAATAATCACTCAAAATTATCTTTTCAAAATAAAAATCATTGGCAATTTCATAGGAAATTTTTTTTAATCTTCTGAAGCCATTCAAAATTCTTAAAAAGCTTTTAAATTTTGTATTTGAAATCTGCCAAAATTTATATTTTGTTTTAAATTAAGCCGTTGTTTAAGTAATTTTAAATTTTAAATTTTAAATTGAATTTGAATTTTTTTAAACCTCTCAATATTTTTTCAACTTCCTTGATTTTTTAAAAGAATAATATGTATTCAATTGTTATTTATACATCGAAGTTCAAAAATTTGACTTACAAATAAATTTAAAAAAAAATAGAACCATTAAAATGTAAAGTTCAAAATTTAGTTTTTAATATTTAACTACAATTACTGATTATAGAAATAGTTTCCATAATTTTTAACGTTAGAAACTGTAAATTATGATTTTGAATAGTCTTATAAAATTAATTATTATTAATTTATTAAATCTGAAAAAAAAGTTCAATTTTAAAAATCATTATTAATTTATATTCACAGTTGATCAACTAAAAATGTTTTTTATCTAAAATCATCGATTTTAAACGCTTCTACTTTTGAATGGCTTAAGTCTTTAAAACTGCATTTTAAAATTCTATAAAATAAAATGTACACGTGACAATTAAAATCTCAAATTAAAACTTTATTAAAGTGGAAGATTTTTGTATATAAAATTGTAAAATTTCCAGTAAAAAAAATAAATTCACTGTCATTTCCCGCTCTCATAAGATTCCTGATTTCCCGGTCCAGCAGCGACCCTGCGATTGGTAAATATTTCGTGTATAAATTAATGGAAATTAACTTTGAGTTTATTTCTGCTTCAAAATAAGTCCATTTAAGTTTATAATCTTTTGAAAATCACAAGACATAGAACAATAATTGATTGTTTTTTATTTTTGGAAAAATATTTCTGCAAAGAAATATTTTATTTACTTTATAAAATGTAAATTCCATTTACACCCCTTTGTTTTCGATAAAGACTTATTTTCAGTATCAATTAAATACTTTAAAATCCACAACAAAAATCGTGAAAATACTTGTATGCATCTTTAAAATTATACCTATTATTTCTAGTTCGGATTTTTGTCACCAGATGGCGTATCGCAGTTTAACCATTCCCAATACAATATTCAGAATATCCGAAATTCACTGTCCCTTCTCAACATCCTCCAGAGTCTCGATTAGGACCTTCCTCTGAAAAGTTTCTTGAAGCTTCTCATGCATTTCATCAAGTCTCGGTCCTCCTTGCATAAATCTATTCAGCTCGTGCATCGTCCCATCCGGAAGTCTATGATCCGTGACCCTATCCTGAAGAAAATTATAGGTCCTAATTCTCTCGTTTCTACTTTTAAATCCCATCTGCGACCTCCTCATTCTCTTAGTCGTCGACGTCTGCTCATTCATCTTCTTCTCGTAAATCCTCGTTCTCAATTTAATGAAAGCCAGGGCCTTATTTTTAATCTGAGACCTCTCGGTCTGACACTCGACGGCAATTCCGGTTGGAATATGGAGAATTCTCACTGCAGAATCGGTGGTATTCACGTGCTGTCCTCCAGCTCCCGAGGATTTTTTCGTCTCAATTCTGATGTCCTTGTCCTCGAGGGAAACTTCGATTTCACTCGGTTGGGGAAGAATCACGACGGAGACGACGCTCGTGTGTATTCGACCCGAACTTTCAGTTGCTGGCACCCTTTGAACCCGATGAACTCCAGCCTCGTGACGGAGTTTTTCGTAGGAACCTCGTCCGGAAATTGTCAGACTGGCGTGACGAATTCCACCCTGGGCTGTCATGTCCTTCTCCATTAAGGTGAACGTGTAACCGAGGTAAATGAGGTGACTGGAATACATTTCCAGGAGGTCGTTTGCAAAAAGCATCGCCTCCTGGCCACCGACTCCAGCGCTTATTTCGAGAATGATGTTCTCACAATATTCTCGACCAAGATTGGAGGAAATTGCGTTGAGGAGACGAATGTCGAGGTCTCTCAGACTTGTGCTGTAGGATGTGAACTCTTCCTCGGCGAGGAGTTTCATGTCCTTGTCGATTTTTACTGAAAAAGAGGGAATTTTTATGAAAACTAAATTAAATTTTTATTCAAGTCCTTTTGACTTGACAATCTGTCTTTTAGTATAATTAATATCCTTTGATTTATAATTGAACAATTTTTTTGAAAATTAATTTTTTTTATTGACAAGAAAAGACGACTTTTTGATCAAATATTTGAACTTCAAAAAAATTTTAATTTCAAAACCAAGGATATTAATTCTAAACAAAAAACAAGTTTTTCCTAATTTTTTTTCATAGCTTGTGTCGGCGGTCCAAAAAAATTTTATTTTTTTTATTTTTAATGTTGTTTTTTACGACTAATGACAAAAACTACGCATCCTATCGAAAAGTGATTTATTGTAAATTTTTAGGTACTTCCAGGGCGTGCAATTTTAGCTTATTCATTTTTTGTCTTATCTTGCACAGTTTGACCAAAAAATTGAATTTTTGGATTTTTCATTATTTTTGGTACGATCAAATTTGGAATTTTCAACTTTTCGATCATATTAAAAAAGTTATAATCATAATCTTGTAGGGCATTTAAAAAGCAAAGTTTTTCTTTTCTTGGCATTTTTTCATATCATGCGTTGTTTGGCTTAAAGTTTTCATTTTAGTTTTATTCTTTTCCTTTATTTTGAAAATGCTCTATCTCTGATATTTTTCTTTTTAAACAAAAATGTCATTGGGATAAATTGTTTGGGTTTCTGAGTACTATGAATAACCGTACATAAAATTTTGAAATCTTGAAAAAATATGGTTTCAAAAATTTTTTGTGCGACCAAATTTTGATCTTCTCTTGACTTTGTTTCATATCATGTGTTGTTTGGCCTAAAATTTTCAATTTATTTTGTTTTTTGGATTTTGAAAATGCTCTAACACTGATAATTTTCTTTTTATAGAAAAAAATGATTAGAATAAATTGTTTGAGTTTCTGAGTACTATAAATAACCATTCATAGAATTTTGAAATATTGAAAAAATGTGGTATCGAAAATTTTTTAAACGCGTTTACTTTTTGAATTTTGATCCAAAATAACTGGTTTACGAACTTGTTCTTTCTTTTTAGGCCTTAAGAAAGTGTGCCAAAGCAGAATACAATCTGATCAATTTTTCTAAAGTGATCATGCCTACAGAATACAGACTACAGACAGACAGAGAGCCAAACACCTTCGTAAAAATCGTTAAAATCTGACTCAGTGGGCCTCAAAACGTGGAGATTTGATGAAAACGGACAAAGTGAAATTTGACATAAAACCAATACCTTCTCATTGGGATGAGAATGTAATATAATAGCAATGGATTAAAAATTCACCTTTTGGTAGAAAAGTAATCTCCTTTATTACAAAGTCAATTCATTCTAATTAAAAAGTCCACTATTATATTCTTAGTTTGGAATTCACCTCATTTGGATAAAAATTTAATTGTATTTTTGAAAATACAACTATTATGTTAAAAAGTATTTATTGTTGTTGTTGAAATATAATTCACTTTAAATAAAAAGTCTACCATTAAATTTTTGATTCAGAATTAATCTCTTTTGGATGAAAATTTAATTATTTTGTAAAAAAAATCATTTTTTTCTTAAAAAGAAAAGAGGACTTTTTGACCAAATAGTAGAATTTTTAATAAAATCTTTGGATTTTAAACTAAGGAGACTGATTCTAAACTCAAAATATAATAGAAATGGATTAAAAATCCATCTTTTGGCAGAAAAGTAATTTTTTTTAAAGTTAATTAATTTTAATTTAAAAGTCTACTATTATATTCTTAGTTCAGAATTCAACTTTTTTGGTTAAAAATTTGATTATATTGTTGAAAATTCAACTACTTTGTCAAAAAGTCTTTTCTTGTCTTGACATTTAATTATCTTTGATTAAAAAGTGTGTTATTATATTTTTAATTCAAAATTCATCTCTCTTGAATGAAAATTTAATTATTTTGTTAAAAATTGAACTATTTTGTTAAAAAATCACCTTTTTGTCGACAACAAAATACGACTTTTGATCAAAACAGTTGATGTTTCATCCGGAATAGATAAATCCTTAACCAAAAATATAATAATAGACTCTTAAAATTAAAAAGAGTTAAGTGTAAACCAAAAAAAGATGATTTTTCACAAAAAGATGAATTTATAATCCAATTCTGGATTGGAAACTATTCATCTTTTTGTAGAAAAGACATCTTTTTTTGTTTGAAAGTTAATTCTTTTTAATTAAAAGGTATACTATTATTTTTTAAATTTAGAATTCTGCTCTTTTGGATGGAAATTTAATTATTATGTTAAAAAAACATTTTTTCTCGACAAGAAAATACGATTTTTTGAAAAAATAGTTGAATTTTTAAAAAAATTTGAATTTTATACCAAGGAGATTGTTTCTAAACCAAAAATATAATAGAAATGGATTAAAAATTCATTTTTTGGCAGAAAAGTCTCTTCGGTTAAAAAGTTAATTCTTGGTAATTTAAAAGTCTAATATTATATTCTTAGTTCAGAATTCACCTCTTTTGGATGAAAATTTCATTATATTGTTAAAAAGACAACTATTATGTTAAAAAGTATGTTTTTGGTGTTAAAATCTAATTCTCTTTAATTAAACAGTTTGCCATTATCTTTTTGATTGAAAATTCATCTCTCTTGGATGAAAAGTAAATTATTTTGTAAAAATTTAACTATTTTGTTAAAAAATCACCTTTTTGTCGACAATAAAATACGACTTTTTGACAAAATATTTGAATTTTAAACCAAAGGAGATTAATTCTAAACCAAAAATATAATAGAAATGGATTAAAAATTGATCTTTTGGTAGAAAAGTAAACTTTTTTGCTAAAAAGTTCATTCTTTTTAATTTAAAAATCGACTATTATATTCTTAGTTTATCATTCACCTTTTTTGGATGAAAATTTTATTATATTGTAGAAAATGAAACTATTTTGTTAAAATTTAATTATCTTTAATTAAATAGTCTACTGTTATATTTTTTATTTCAAATTTATCTTTTTTGGGTGGAAATTTCATTATTTTGTAAAAATTTAACTATTTTGATAAAATATCACCTTTTTTGTCGACAAGAAAATACGACTTTTTAACAAAATAGTTGAATTTTAAACCAAAGGAGCATAATTCTAAACCAAAAATATAATAGAAATGTCTTAAAAGTTCATCTTTTGGTAGAAAAGTAATCTTTTTTGCTAAAAAATTCATTTTAAAAAATTTTTAAATCGACTATTATATTCTTAGTTTATTATTATTCACCTTAATATATTCTAATTTAAAAGACTAGTATTATAATCTTAGTTTGGAATTCACATCTTTTGGATGAAAATTTAATTGTATTGTTGAAAATACAATTATTATGTTAAAAAGTATTTGTGGCTGTTGTTGTAATCTAATTATTTTTAATTAGAAAGTCTACTATTAAATTTTTTATTTAGAATTCCTCTTTTTTGGATAAAAACTTTATTATTTTGTGAAGAAAAGAATTTTTTTTCCTCACAAGAAAATACGACTTTTGACCAAATATTAGAATTTTTTAAAAAATCTTTGGATATTAAACCAAGGACATTGATTCTAAACTAAAATTACAATAAAAATAGATTAAAATGCATCTTTTGGCAGAAAAGTAATTTTTTTTAAAGTTAATTCTTTTTCATTTAAAACTCTACTATTATATTCTTAGTTCAGAATTCACCTCTTTTGGATACAAATTTGATTATATTGTTGAAAATTCAAATAATTTGTTGAAAAATATTTTTGTGTGTTGAAATTGAATTCTCTTCAATTAAAAAGTCTACTATTATATTTTTGATTCAAAATTCATGTCTCTTGGATGAAAATTAATTTTTTTTTTTAATTGAACTTTTTTGTTAAAAAATCACCTTTTTGTCGATAAGAAAATAAGACTTTTCAAAAAAATAGTCCAATTTTAAACCAAAGGATATTAATTCTAAACTAAAATGATAATAGAAATGGATTAAAAATTCATCTTTTGGTGAAAAAAAGTAATATTTTTCGTTAAAAAGTTCATTCTTTTTAATTTGAAAATCAACTTTAATATTATTGGTTCAGAATTCATCTCTTGTGAATTAATCTCCTTTGGTTTAAAATTCAACAATTTTCTAGAAAATTCAATTATTAGGTGAAAAAGTCGTCTTTTCTTGTCAAAAAAATTCTTTTTCAACAAAATAGTTACATTTTTAACAAAATAATTTAATTTTCATAGAAGAAATGATTCATAGAACATAATAGTAGATTTGTATATTAAAAAGAATGAACTTTTTCACAAAAAAAGATTACTTTTCTACCAAAACATGCATTTTAATCCTATTATATTATATTTTTGATTTAGAAGCAATCTCCTTGGTTTAAAATTCAAATTTTCTAAAGATTCAACTATTTGGTCAAAAAGTCGTCGTTACTTGTCGAGAAAAAAATGATTTTTTTACAAAATAATTTAATTTTCATCCAAAAGAGATGAACTCTGAATAAAACATTTAATGGTTGACTTTTTAATTAAAGAGAATTAGATTTAAGAAAAAAATACTTTTTAACATTATAGTTGTGTTTTTAACAATACAATTAAATTTTCATCCAAAAGAGGTGAATTCTAAACTAAAAACATAATAGTAGATTTTTTAATTAAACAGAATTAACTTTTTAACAAAAAAGATTACTTTTCTACCAAAACATTAATTTAAAAATAAATTTCTATTATACTTTTTGTTCAGAATTAATCTCCTTTAGTTTAAAATTCAACTAATTTGTCAAAAAGTATATATTTTTTATTTCAAAGTCGAAGTTTCGAGAGATAACAAAAATTGGTAAAAAATTATAAATTTTTTATTATTCTTTTCAGGAGACTTTTAGGACCCAAAAATACATATGAGTTTAGAAGAAAAAGTTCTGGATTATTCTGAAAGTAAGCAAAGTGCTGGAAAACTTGAGTAAAATTGAAATAATCTGCAAATTAATCAGAAATAACAGAGCAATGGATCCCGACCCGAATTTTTTTTCAAGCTGAAAACATTGATTTACTTAATGATACGCCAAAATTACAATTATAGTTATTTTGACTTTTCCTTCTGAACCTAAATGTATTTTTATATTCTGAAAGACCCCTGGAAAGGATAATAAAAACATGATGATTTTTTACCATTTATTATTATCTTCGAAACTTTGATTTTGAAATTTGTTTTTAAAGTTTCAAATTCCAAAAAGTTTCTGCTAACAGAAGATATCGTTTGAAAAATCTAAAAAAATTATGAATACTCATTTTTATATGCAGATAAATATTTTTGCTAGCCATAGTCAAAATTAAAAAAAAAAATTTCGGCCATGTCCATAAAAAACTATATAAAAACATCGAAATTGCTGGCGACCAGAAAATGCTGGGAAAATATTATTTTACTTAATGATACGCCAAAATCGTAATTATAATTATTTTGTCTTTTCCTTCTAAACTTACATGTATTTTTAGGTCCTAAGAAACCCCTAAAAATGATATTAAAAAACAAATATTTTTATGATTTTGTACCATTTTTGATTATCTTTGAAACTTCGATTTTGAAACACGAATTTTATTCTACGTAACTACCTGCATCGCCAAAATTTTCTTTTGCAATAAAAAATGTTGAAAATCTTTTGTTACATCAAAATAAATGAATTCGTACAGTAGGGACTAATTCGATGAAGAAATGGTGACCGAACATTGAAATATAATTTATATAGAAAAAATCACTTTCTTTAAAGTTTCAAGTTTCAAAAAGTTTCTGCTAACTGAATATATAGTTTTAAAAGTCTGATAAAAATGGTAAAGATTCATTTTTATATGCAGAAAATCATTTTTGCTTGCCATAATGAAAATTCAAAAATTTTGTTTTTTTCTGTCCGCCCTAATGAGGACCCACAAGTAGTCCCACCAGAGTGAATAGAAAAATTTGGCCATGGAAAACTCCTGAAGATTATAATTTTAGTTAAAAATTTTATTATTTTGTTGCAAATTTAATCATTTTATCAAAAAATTATCCTTTTTGATTGAAAAGTCAACTGTTTTGTAGAAAATTCATGTTTTTGGATTGAATTGGTAGAAATTTGACTTTTTGATTGAAAATTCATATTTTTTGTTGAAAATATAAAAATTTAGTAGAACATTCAAACCTTTTGTTGAAAAATCATATTTTGTTTGAACTCAACAGTGTTTTATTTAAAATTAAAATATTTTTTGTTGAAATATTAACTATTACATTTTTAGTTGAGAATTCACCTTCTATAAGGTTAAAAATGCAGCATTAATTTCTTTGGTGAAAAATGTTCCTATTTTGTTGAAAAATTGATTTTTTGTTGAAAATTAATTTTTGTTAACTGAAAATTAAATTATACCAGTTTTTATTTAAAATTGATCTTACATAGTTGAAAATTCAACTATTTAGTTGGAAATTAAATTTGTTGTTGAACGTTCAACTGTTTTGCGAAAAGTTGTAGTACTTTGTTAAAAAAAATTTTTGAATATTTGTCTCTGATTGAAAATGTAACTATTTATTTCAAAATTCATTCTGTTTTGTTCCCAAATGCAATATTTTTACTTGGTACGTTAGTAATTGAAAGCACTTGAAATAATGTTGAAAGAAGAAAAAAGAACTATATAAATCGATAACAAATATTTTTAAAAGCTATTCTAAATACTTAAATAAGAAAGGAACTTACTCAATTCTTCCAAAGTCCGGATATTCTCCACTATTTTCAGCCTCTCCTGCATAAGAACTTCCACTTCTTGATTTTCGAGAACTTCCATAATTTCACATCTGTCCTTTTCCCGTCCCTCATAAACCTTAGTTGCATGTTCCAAAAGTTTTTTTACCGATTTTTCCGGAAAATCTGTCGCCTCAGAAGTAAAAGAACGATAACCGAATAAATTTGTTTGCAAATATTTGAGGTTATGTTCGCCCGTCAACTTTAATCGAGTCCGAAAAACTCTATTTCTCCCAAAACTATTTAAAAAACTACAATAATTAAGACAAATTCGAGTAAGGATCTTCATTATTTTGAGCAAATACTGTCATGCTAACCCTTTCCGAGATTTTTCAGGAAAAACTCACGTGCTCCAAACAAGATTCGGAGAAAACGCGTCGTCTGCTACCAAAAGCAGGCCTACCAATATTTCCGAATTTTTATATAATAACAGCTGATTTTTACAATTTATAGAATTTGGAAAATAACTCGATACAATATACATATTTGCTTGAAAATCGTATTAAATAAGGGTTAGGTTTGTCAAAATATGGAAATTTTTTGTTATTAGTTTTTGATTTCAAAACGAATGGATAGAGAAGAGAGAGATTTGATAACTGACATGTTTTTAGATTGGTAATATGGAAATTTTCTCTGTGAAGGGATCGTTTTGTTCGAGGAGAAAAGTGGCGAAATAATATATCTATTTTTAAAATAAAATAGTAATAATTTTTCTGAAAAAGCGCAGTAAATTCTTTCTCTTTCGGATCTTTTGAAGGTGCCAGTTTTTTATCCAGCGAAAGTTCTCGTTTTAAAGGTAAAGTATGATTTTGCAGTATCGACTTTTACAAAAACAGATACCTTGGAGCACGCGTCCTTATTATTGACAAATTTTTTTAATCTTTCCTACATACATTGCATTGCACATTTAGTTCTTATTCAATTCTGAATTTGATTTTCAAAAAGGTATTTATTCTAATTTATTTTTCATGAATATATCATTGATAAACTTATTTTTTAAATATATATTAGGTATTTAGTTTTAAGATAAAAAGATAAGAAAAATATTAAATTATTACGATAAAAATGATACAATCTTTAGGAGCGGATAATGTTATTTAAAAACACTAAAAAGCACATTTAAAACATATAGAAATTTATCATTTTTCGGAAAAAATAGAAAGATTTTTGACTCAAAAATTTATATATTTTTGTGTACTTTTTGTTTATAAATTAGGTAATTGCAAGACAATTTATTATAATTATTCATTACCAAAAATGGTGGAAGAGTGTTTATATATAATTAAACAAGATTTTTATTGTAAAAAATATAATTGTTTAGGTGTTTAAAATTATGCGTGATTATAAAATATTTTAATTTAATTATATTATGGGAAAGTTTTTTTGGGTTATTTTATTTGAAATTGTTGATATTTGTTGAAATTAATTTTTTCGTAGAGTAAATTTTAGTATATTTTGAACTTGAGAGATAACTTAGACTGGAAAATAAAAATAATTACGAAATCGGTCGTCTCTGTCCTTCATTTTGATTTTTACATGTAAGTTCGTCGGATGAAAAAAATGCTTTTGAGAGAAAATTCAATAAGTTATAGAAAATCAGGGAGAAATTTGCAGGTTGAAGGAAAGTGTGCCCACATTTTTTTAAGATGCAATAAATAGAATTATAAAGTTCAGTAGAGCGTGGGATGAAACAAAGATATTATAAAGCAATATCTTTGGATGAAAAGAGAAAGAACGAATGCGACCAGGAACGAATTAGAAATTTCAAGAACCCTGAGTTCCAAAACATTTCTTTGTCAAATCAGACAGAATTAACGAATTTAAAAATGACTGACAAGAAATAAATTTATTATTTCTGACCGGTTTTGAATCTTACCGAAAGATAGTGTAATTAACAAAAAATGTTATATATTCCCGAATAATAAAACTCTCGAGTTGGAAAATTCCTGAACAATAGAATTCCGAAATAGTAAGATTTTTGAATAAAAAAATTTCTGAATTGGAAAATTTCCATATAAGAAGATTCCCAAATTTGAAAATTCCCGAATAATAAAATTTCGAAAAAATAAAATTTCCGAATAATAAAATTTCTGAACAGTTTATGATATTACCGAATTCGAAAATTCCCGAATAATACAATTTTTTAATAATAAAATGCCCGAATTCGAAAATTCCCGAATATTTTCTAATATATCCGACTTGGAAAATTCCCTAAAAATAAAATTCCATAAATAAAAATTTCTCGAATAATAAAATTCCTAATTTATAAAATTTCCGAATAATAAAATTCCTGAACAGTTTCTAAATAAAATTCCTGAATTATAACATGCACGAATAATAAAATTCCGGAAAAATTTATAATATCACTGAATTTGAAACATTCCGAATAATAAAATTACCCTGATAACTGAAAAATCACCAAAAATAAAATTACCGAATAATAAAATTCCTAATTTATAAAATTACCGAATGATAAAATTCCCGAACAGTTTCTAATTTTACCGAATTGGAAAATTCCTGAATTAAAACATGCCCAAATAATAAAATTCCGGAAAAGTTTATAATATTACTGAATTGGAAAAATTCCGAATAATGAAATTCCCCTGAAAACTGAAAAATTCCCAAATATAAAATTCCCGAATAATAAAACTTCCGAACAGTTAATAATATTACCGAATTGGAAAATGCCAGAATACAAAATTCCGAAATAATAAAATTTCCAAATAATAAAATAAAATTCCTGATTTATAAAATTCCAGAATAATAAAATTACCGAATAATAAAATTCCTAATTTATAAATCTTCCGAATAATAAAATTCCCGAACAGCTTATTATATTACCAAATTATAAAATTCCCGGTGACGATTAAAAAATTCCGAAAAATCCAATTCCCGATACTGTAAAATGACCGAAAAATCAAATTCTCCACACTAAAACTCCCGTATTAGAATATTCACGATTTATAAAATTTCCGAATATTAAAATTCCCGAAAATAAAATTCCCGTATTGGAAAATTCCTGAATTATAATATGCCCAAATAATAAAATTCCGGAAAAGTTTATAATATTACTGAATTGAAAAAATGTAGAATAATGAAATTATCCTGAAACTGAAAAATCATCAAAAATAAAATTCCCGAATAATAATATTACTAAATCATTAAATTTCTGAATAATAAAACTCCCGAACAGTTAATAATATTACCTAATTGGAAAATGCTCGAATACAAAATTCCGGAATAATAAAATTTCAAAATAATAAAATAAAATTCTCGAATAATAAAATTCCAGAATAATAAAATTACCGCATTGGAAAATTTCCGATTAATAAAATTCCGGAGTTAACAAATTTCCGAATAATAAAATTCACGAGTTTAAACAATGAAAAATCTTTTATATGTATTATTTGTATATAAAAATACAATAATTAAATGTTTGTATACAAAAAAATTACTTTTAATGTTTAAAATTTCTAAAATTATTTTTAGTATATTTTAACATTAAAAATAATTTTTTTATGTAAAAATATTCTATTATTTTATTTTTAATAAATGAATAATACGTATGTGGAAAAAATCTAATTTTTTAAGTCGGGAATGTTCAAATACGGTAATATTATAAATTTCCGGTAATTTTATAATTGGAGAATTTTATTCTTCGGGAATTTTATTTTTTGGAAATTTTATTATTTACAAATTTTATTATTATATTATTCCAATTTGGCTCAGACATGTGAATTTTTCGATAAATAGGGATTTTTTTTTGAATAACTATCTTTTTGTTTTGAACTTTAATTCCCCGTTGTAGTTGTATGGTATTTTTTGTTGACTAACATTTGTATAAAATTAATATATTTATTATAATTACTTGCGACTAAGAAATAGTTCAATTATTTATATATTATGGAAAAATATGATTTTATTGTAAAAAAATATAATTTTTTACGTGTTTGGAGTTAAGCGGACTCCAAACATTGTAATAAAATTATATTAGAAAGTTTGTTTGGGTTATTTTATTTGAATTTGTTGAAATTCATTTTTTCATAGTGAGTTTTATTATAATATTTTTAAACTAAGAGATAAATTAGATTAGAAAATGAAAATACTTACACAATCGGTGCTCTCTGTCATTGATTTTTATTTTTATATATAATTTCATGGGATGAAAAAAATTCTCTTCGAGAGAAAATTAAATTAACTATCGATAATTGGGGGGGAAATTTTGCAGGTTTGAAGGAAAATGTGTCCACTTTTTTTGATACGCAATAAATAGAATTATAATTATGGAATTATAATTGTAGAATTTATAATTCGAAATAGAACATTCCCGAAATAATAAGATTGATGATATATAAAAATTACTGAAATATAAAAATCCTGAAATATAAAATAATCGTATAATAAAATTAATAAGCATTTTATAATATTACTAAAATTTGAAAATCCCCGACAAAAAATTTCCGAATTATAAACTATCTGACGAACAATGCAAGCACAAAATTAAATTTAATCAATAATTTAACAAAAATCATTGAAAATAACAGAAAAATTTTAGATTACTAAAAAATCGAAAAAATAAAATTACTGAATTATAAAATTCCCGAATAGTAAAATTCGGGAATTTTTGGGAGTAGTCCATCCCCTTTTCCAACTTCCCAATTTTTTGGGACAACTATGCTTAGAAATAAATTTAAGAAATAGATAAAAGTATTATTTGACATTTTAATCACAAATAACCAAAAATTCTCAAAAAGTATCAAAAATCAATCGAAATTCATAAAAATTATAAATTAAAAAAAGTATTCATGATTAGACAATATAAAAATCTTCATTTTTCAAGTATGTTTGTGTGTGTTTTTTTTAATTTAGGAAAAATTTGATCTATTTTAAAATAAATAATAATTTATGTTTAACTTGGTATCAGATTAGTCTGTAATTGAACAATTTAAAATTTTATTCTTATAGATTCTGCCTAAATTGAAAAATTCTAAATTTCTTGGTTTTCTTCTAACTTTTAAAAAAATGGAGTTTTTTATAATTCAGTATGTTATATTTTATTAAATAAAAATCTTTTTAATTTAATTTCACATTTACTATTATACTACAAGTAAAATAAATAAAAGAAAACAATAAAAGTATAATTTCTTATTTTAATCACAAATAACAAAAAATTGTCAAAAAGTACTGAAAAGCAATCAAATTCCTAAAAATTAGAAGTTAAAAAAGTTTTAAAATTATATAATTTATAAATCTTAATTTTTCAAGTATATATATTATTTTTTAATTTAGGGAAATTTTTTGTTTAATAGATGTTGAGGGCTATGATACTTTTACTGATTTTTTAAGGAAATTCCGATTTTAAATATTCAGTTATTGATTTTTAATTTATGTTTAACTTGTTATAAGGTTTCTTTTATTTTACAATCTAAATTATTATTTTCAGTCTAAATACAGACAGAAAAGTAAGATAGTTAATATATGAACAGTGCTCTGAATATTATTGATTAATTTTAGATTCAGAATGGAGTGAATGAGGGACCAGAAATAAATTTGTTAACTGAAGAACTTTGATTGCCTTTCAAAACTGCCAATTAAAATCCACCTATAATTAAACAATTTTGAATTTAGTCCTTATAGATTCTTCAATGAAAAAATTGACCATTAAAAAATATATTCAAAATTAGATAATATAGAAATCCTTCTTTCAATTTATAACAATCGAAATTAAAAGCCTAAATAGAAAATTAAAAATTATTTAGTTTATTTACATTCTTTTGAATTAAGGCTGTATCTATCATTCTCGAAAAATTAAGGGAGTCGGAAAAGCGGATGGACTAGTCTCGAAAAAATATTGGACTAGACACTCTAGTATAGTATTAAATTATAAAGACTTTTATTTAATAAAATATATAATCCCGAATTGTAGAAGCACGAAATTTTTTAAAAAGTTTAAAATTTATTTTGAAGGACATAAAAAAACGAAATAATGTTGAATTATTCAATTTACAACCGCTGAATTATTAAGGCCTTCAATTTCAACATGTACAAATCGGAAGGAGGATTTCTAAATTCTCTGATTTTTATTTTTAATTAAACAAATTTTTAATTGAAGAATATATAAGGATGAAATTCAAAATTGTTCAATTATAGGCGGATTTCTATTTTCCGTTTTGAAAATCAATCAAAATTCTCCAGTTAACAAATTTATGTCTGGTCCTTCATTCACCCTATTCTAAAATTAATCAATAATATTCCGAGCGCTGTTCATATATTAAATATTTTACTTTTCTCAGTTTGTTCGGGTTAAAAATATAATTGAAATTGTAAAACAAAAGTAATCTAATATTAAGTTAAATACAAATTATTATTTATTTAAAAAAAGATCAACTTTTCCCCAAATTAAAAAAATACAAATACGTTAAAAAAATAAAGATTTCTAAATTTTCTAATTTTGAATACTTTTTTTAATTTATAATTTTTAAGAAATATTAATTTAAAATTCTCTTTGCCGTTTTCTTGAGATTAAAATGGAAAATAAACTTGATCGTTTTAAGAAACAATTTTTTTAATTGTTTGAATTCGAGAATTTTATAATTTAGAAATTTTTCAGACAAGTTGCTAAGTATCTGAGTTGTCTAAGTTTGGATATTTAAAATTTTTTAAAAAAGGTTTAATTATAAAATCTATAAGAATTTAATGCAAAATTCTTCAATTATAGACAGATTTTAATTTTCAGTTTTGAAAAGCAAACAAAACAAAATTATTTCTGGTCCTTCTTCAACCCTATTCTGTAATTAATCGATAATATTCAGAACGCTGTTCATATATTAAATATTTTACTGTCCTGTCGTGGTTTAGGCTAAAAAATACAATTTAAACTGTAAACCAAAAGTAATCTGATATCAAATTAAAAATAAATTTAAAAATCAATAACTGAATAAAAAATTGGAATCTTCTTAAAAAATCAATAAAAGTATCATAGCTCTTTAAATTTAATTTAAAAAAGGTCAAATTTTCTTTAAATAAAAAAAAGTCAAATGTATTTAAAAATTTTAAGTAAATAAACAATAATTTCCAACATTAAAGTCTCTAGTCTCTAAACGTCTAATCGAAATATGACCACTAAAATTGATAGATACGCTCCTGAGCACCCTATATACTCTCCTGTCGGGCTAGTTTAGTCGGTTGCGAGCAATTGCGGTACTTCTATATTTATTTTATTATATTTTAACTCAAATGAAATTTGAAAAAGTGCAACGAAATAAAACAGAAAGAAAAAGTTTTCCTGAATGTCAAAATGGAAATAAACGTCCTTGAAAATTAAAATTATCAGCGAAGTGATTAAAATATATTGATGCTTTCATGTGCAGGTTGGAATATATAGAATTCTATACGATATACATGTTGTGAAAGAAACGATGGAGCCGAGCGGGAATGAAGCACATGAAAAAATTCCAGACGGAGGTAATTTTTAATTAATTAATTTATTAATTATTACTTTTCTCATTACAAATTTCCGTTTGCCCATTTTTATTTAATTTATCATTTTTATTTCAGATTATGTTACATAATTTTTCAGTTTGTAAACGACAACTTAAGTTTTAACATAAGAGTTTGTCTTTCTTATTCAAGTATTTTAAATAAAAATGTTAGTTAACAGATTCGAGAAGTATCAATACTTTTTTTAATATTTATTTTTAGAATTAATTTTAAGAATCCAATTTTTAATTTGTTAATATTGTTTTAATGTTTTAGAGAGGAATTTATCTGAATTTATTAGTAGGAATTTAAAATTGAGTTGGGATATTTGGGACACAGTGTATTACAAAGTGTTACGTATTAAAGATTTCTGGACTTTTTACTTTTTCTAAATTTATATCTTGTAACAAATATTTTGAAAGAAGTATTTTTTTTTAATTTTAGAATAAAATTTTAACTTTAGATTTGATATTCTTGCAGAGTTTTGTCGAAAATAGGCTATAATTGCGCAGGATATTTTTTACCATTATTAGAAATTGTAATTTATAATAGCAATAACAGAACTTTGTACATATACATAAATAATGTGAAAATATTCGAATTTTAAGGCATTTAAATTGAATATTTTTGTTTCATTTTCACAAAATGAAATAAATTATTCTTTGTTTGTAAAAATATGTTTTCCATATTTTGATGTAAATTTTAGTATATATATATATTTTTTAATTCGATAATTTTCTAGTATATATATATATATATATATATATATATACTAGAAAATTATCGAATTTAAGTTATTAATTACCCTGAGAGAAAAATAAATTTCAAATTCAATCGTAATCCGAGCGCTATTCATATTTAAAAAATTTTCACTTTTCCAACTATCTCTATGATAGGAAATATAATTTAAATTGTAAAATAAAAATAATTTAGTATATAGTTATTTTTTTAAAATTTATAACTGAATATTAAACATTGGACTCTCTTTACAAAATCAATAAAAGTATCATAGCCCTTATAATTTATTTTAAAAAAAGATAAAATTTTCTCTATGTTAACCCTTAAACGGCCAAAACGCCACTACCGGGACACTGCTTTTCAACGGCCAACAACTAAGACTATTCGACACTAGAAAAAATTGAGACACATATATTTTTATTGCTTAAGATCTCCTTTTTCCGACGGTGTGAATGAAATTCCTCAAAAAATTTATTTATTATCCCAAAATGCAGTTTAAACAAAAAAAAAAACGTGATTTTTCGTGCCTATTTTTTTTTTGGGAACCATTTTCCAAAGCTTTTCGAGTCTGTAATTAACCTGGAATCTCACTAACCGGTGGAATAAATGTCCATGGTTCAAAAATCGATTTTTCGTTTTAGTATTTTCAAAATGGCGTCTTAATGGCAAAATTTTTGTGAAAACATTCATGAATTTTTTTACAATAAACGATGCGCTTTTCGGAAAAATCATCTTGAATAAAAAGTTCTTGTAATCAGCCAAGGAATACGCCTGAATTTTTTGAAGCATTTTGAGCAAATTTTTGGATTTTGAATATGAACAATTTTTGCAAAATTCAAAATTTTGCTCAAAACACTCCGGAATCAAACTCAAACTCCGAATCGGAATGGGATTCCGACGAAAATGATGAACGTATCATCATACCTAATCTAGATTACTCTGGCTCTGATGGAGATGATTCATCAGATGACGAGAATTCGGGATCGGAATTTCCCAGACCG